>NC_077228.1:493311910-493597554 GCF_027887165.1 Monodelphis domestica | reverse complement strand
TGAGGCCAAATTTGAACTCAGGAAGCCACTTAGTAATGAATACAGAAAGGAATTATTCATTAAAGAGTTATTATACAATTTGTGGTTAATAAGAAAAAATAGTAGATAGCAATCTTCCAATATTTCAAGGTCTGTTCTGTGAAAAAGGGATGAGAAGCAGGTATAGGATAGAGGTAATTTGTGAGAATACATTGATTTAAATCCCAACTCCAGCACATGCCAATTGTTTATCTTGGAGCTGTTCTTCATCTCCTTATCTTTATTTACTTATTTTTTAAAAAGCCATATTTCTGTCTTAGAATCAATACTATTTGGGTTTGTGGGAAGGGAATTTCCCTCCCCATTATGTTGTTTTGTTTTACTGATCTGGAGGTTGTTTATCACTAAGATGTGCAGGTATAGACAAACCCTCCAAGAAAGGAAGTTGAAACCAACAAGATGGGAAACTGATCCAACAGGCACTGTCCCTCCTCTGGGAAATGCCAGGCAAATTAAGGAACTATGATTGGTTCCTGAGATGTGCCATGAGAGAGCTAGTGGGTCAAGAAAACTGCTTATAAGGTGAGATCTGCTCTCTCTCTTCTGGCTGGAGCTTGGGACTTAAAGGAACCCCTGTTGGTGGTGAGTTCCAGTCCATTGAACAGCAAATAGGGTAGTAAGATAAGTTGCTCTCTACCTCTTTCCTACATTTATCTCCTTACTATCACTACTTTGATGTAATAAAGCTACTAAAGCTATTAGCAGCCTCATGATTTAATTTTTAACTATTATAGGTGCCAAGGCAGAAAAGTGGTAAAGATTAGGAAATGGAGTTTAAATGACTTGCTCAGGGTCACACAGCTAGGAAGTGTCTGAGTTCAGATTTGAACACAGATCTTAGGCCTATGTACTCTATCCACTGAGCCACCTAGCTCCACCCCATCCCTAATTCCCTTACCTTTAAAATGTGTGTAACAGACAAGAATGCCTCTAGGATCCCTTCTTGGTCTAACCTGAATGAAAGCAAGTATGCTTAAAAAGGGGCAGAGCTATTTAAAGAAGATCTATGTAACTGCTCAGGGAACTCATTCACCAACTGAGATTTTAAAAGAACTAACAGAAAATAAAAATAATTGCAGGATACAAGTGATCTAGTATACAAAAAGATGACATCTTGCTGCCACTGTTGTTGTTCATCCTTCCTTTTCAAAAGGACCAATGGCATCACTAGGTGATTGCTTGACTTGCCCATGAATTGGATTTAAATGAGGCAGAGTTGGGCAAAGTCTTTAGTGCAATCTTGTATGAATAGTGATAAGGATGCTAAAACCCCAAACAATTGGAGACTTAGTCATTTTGACTAAAGATAACAAAAAAGGTCATTTTTAGCTATGCTGGGCACAAGAAAAATCAAAGAAGGTGTGTGGGGCCATCACTTTACACAGATAATAGATAATAGATAGGAGACTGAAGACAGAATTACTAAATTAATTTGCTTCTCTTTTTTCCCATCAAGGAGAAGGGCTTTCAGACTGGAAAGGTCTAAAACAAAAATAGGTAACTCAGATTTGAAACCCAAAATAAATAAGAAGATATAAGGAGACTGTATACCTAGCTGCTTTCACCATATTGAATTCAGCAAGCCTGGTCATGATGAAAGAACCTTTGAGTATTAATTAATTAATTCAACAAGCATTTATCAACTATCTATTATATATCAAGATCCGTAGTAGATTTAGAGAGTGCAAAAGGAGAAAAAGAAAGGAAGGAAGGAAGGAAGGAAGGAAGGAAGGAAGGAAGGAAGGAAGGAAACGGAAGGAAAGGAAGGAAGGAAGGAAGGAAGGAAGGAAGGAAGGAAGGAAGGAAGGAAGGAAGGAAGGAAGGAAGGAAGGAAGGAAGGAAGGAAGGAAGGAAGGAAGGAAGGAAGGAAAGGAAGGAAGGAAGGAAGGAAGGAAGGAAGGAAGGAAGGAAGGAAGGAAGGAAGGAAGGAAGGAAGGAAGGAAGGAAGGAAGGAAGGAAGGAAGGAAGGAAGGAAGGAAAGAAGGAAGGAAAAAAGAAAGGAAGAAAGGAAGAAAGAAAGGAAGAAAGGAAAGAAAGAAGGAAGAAAGGAAGGAAGGAGGGAAAGAAAGAAGGGAGGAAGGAAGGGAGGAAGGAAGAAAAAAGGAAGGGAGGAAGGAAGAAAAAAGGAAGGAAGGAAGACAAAGAGAAAGACAGACAGACTGACAGACAGAGTGACAGAGAGAGAGAAATTTTCCTTGTCCTCTGTGAGCTTACCTATGTTGATTACTGAGCCATTGTTGGTGATCTTTGAAAATCCTGGAGTAAATTAGATGATAAACAACTGGAGATCGACACATGTGCTTTGATTTTTCCAAAAGAGGAAGAAGATGAGTTATTTTTAATGTTGTCTAAACTTAGTAACAGTTAACACATACATTGAAATACACAAACAAGAATTTTAAAAGGACTATACTTGAAACCCTGAGTTTCTGTCGTTAAAGAGGAAAGGGAATTCTTTAAATCACACAGTGGTGAACTTGAGTTCAATTTTAGGAAAAATTCTAGAACACATTTTTACTATTATTTAAAAAACCCTTACCTTCCATCTTAGAATCAGTATGAGGTATTGGCTCCAAGGCAAAAGAGTGATAAGGGCTGGGCAATTGGGGATGAGTGACTTGCCAGGGTTACTCAGCTAGAAAGTGTCTGAGGCACGCTTTGAACCCAGGACCTCCAGTCTCTAGGCTCTCTATCCACTGAGTCAGGACACATTATTAAAGAGATATTTTTAAGCACTTAGAGACGGAAATACTGATTATTAGAAGCCAGTATGAATTAATCAAGAGCAAGTTATAACAGTTTAACTCTTTCTGACAGAGATAACCTGAAATTTCTCTAAAGCATTTATCTTAATTTCTCCCAGCACCCCGTTTGACAAAATAGTAAGATATATTTAGTCCACTGATAATGTAGATGATATAGTGCTGGGAGGTTGAAGAGGGCAGGGCAGGGTTGGCTTGCTATAAAACAAAACAAAACATAAAGATCCTTTTTAAAAGTTACCTTATTGGGACAGCCAGGTGGTTCACTGGATGGAGCCAGGCTTAGAGACAGGAGATCCTGGATTCGAATGTGACCTCAGACAATTTGTAATTGTATGATTCTGGGCAAGTCACTTAATCCCAGTTTCTTAGCTTTATGGTTCTGTCTTAAAATTGATACCTGTATCAATTCTTAGATAGAAAGTAAGAGTTAAAAAAAAAAACCACTTATAAACACTAGTTTATATTACTACTCCTCAATTTCTAACACAAGTTGGCAATATTTCTCTGGTGGGTGGGGATCTATTTGACAGCTAGAATGACAATATAACAGTCAAACTCCTTGGAAAATCCATCTTTACTCTCAGTGACTTTAATTCCACTTCTCTCACTCTTTCTTTGCAACCTTTTGCAGACTGGCTTCTGACCTTATGACTCAACTGAAACTGCTTTTTACAAAGTTATTGGTGGTCTCTTATTTTCCCATCTTCATCTTTCTTGACCTCTCTCTGAAGCATTTGACACCACTGACCATCCTTTCATCCCAGATACTCTCCCCTCTCTAGACTTTCATGAAATTACGCTTTCCTGGCTCTCTTTCTACTTATTTGATCACTTCTCATTCTCTTTTGCTAGATCATCATCTATGTCACACTCACTAACTCTGGGTGTACTCCAAACCTCTGTTCTGAGCCTTTTCAATTTTTTCCCCATATTTTTTAAACCCATACCTTCTATCTTAGCATCAGTTCCAAAGCAGTAGAATAGTAAGGTCTAGGCAGTTGGAGTTAAGTGACTTGCCCAGGATCATACAGCTAGGAAGTATCTGAAACCAGGACCTCTCTGATTCTCTAACCACAGAGCCATCTAACTGCCCATATATTTTCTCTCTTGGTGACCTCATTACTCACTTTCCATGATATTCAATTGCTGTCTCTAGGCAGATGATCCATATATATATATAGTTCCTATTTTATATCATGTATTCCTTAATGGACACTGAATTTTGTCTTAAAGATGTGTCAAACCTAATGTATCCAAAATTATTATTAAAATCATTATTATTCTCCCCAAAGCTACCCTTCTTCAAAACTTCCCTATTACTAGTGAGGTCACCACCACTTTTCTTTTTGTTTAAATTTAAATTATTTTTTCCTCCAATTGCATATAAAAACAATTTCCAATATTTTTCAAAGAATTTTGAATCCTTCTAAACTATCCCCCCAATGCAAATATATTAATAATATAGAAATGGGTCTTGATCAATGACACATGTAAAATCCTGTGGAACTGCTTGTTGGCTATGGTAGGGGGTGGGAGGAGGGGAGGGAAAGAATATGAATCATGTAACCATGGAAAAATATTCTAAATCAACTAAATAAAAAATTTCAAATAAAAAATTGACTTCACAGGAATAAAGATATTTCAGGTGAAACATAAAAAAAAAAGAATTTTGAGTCTTGAATTCTCTCCCCCTCTACTCTCTTCCTGCTGAGATGGTAAGCAATCTCATATAGAGTTTATATGTGCAATCATGTAAAACATTTTCCCATTTTAATCCTTTTGGGGAAAGAAACAAACAAAAAAAAGTTTGCTTTGTTCTGAATTCAGATTCCATCACTTTCTTCTCTGAAAGTAGATGGAATTTTAAAAATCATAAATCCTTTGGGATTGTTTAAGATTATTGTATTGATGAGAATAGCTAAGTTATTCACAACATTCTCCTGATTCTGTTTTTTTTCACTCTGCTTTGGTTCATGTTAAGTCTTTGAAAGCTTTTTGGAGCTCCTCCTGCATGTCATTTCTTATAGCACAATAGTATTCCATTATAATCATATATTATAATTTACATAGTCATTCCCCAATTGATGGGTATTCCCTCATTTTCCAATTCTTTGCCCTCCCAAAAAAGAGCTATTTTAAATAGTTGGGGTTTTTTAACCTGTAGTTCTTCCCCTTTTTGCTTTTTTAATTTATTTTTTAATTTGGTCAATTTCAAACATTCCTTGGTTACAAGAATCATATTATTTCCCTCCTTCCTGTCCCCTGTCCCTTCCCATAACCAATGTGCAATTCCACTGGGTATTACATGACCTTGATCAGAACCTATTTCCATGTTGTTGATGTTTCCTTTTTGCTTTTTAAAAAAAATGTATTTGGGATACAAATCTAGTAATGGTATTGCTTGGTCAAAGGGTATGTACTGTTTTATAACCCTTTGGGCATAGTTTCAAATTGCTCTCTAGCATAATTGGCTCAATTCATAGCTCCTCTAATAGTGCATTAGTGTCTCAATTTTCCACAATCCCTCCAATTTTTGTCATTTTCTTTTTCTGTCATAATAGCGAGTATGATTGGAATGGGGAGCATCTCAGAGTTGTTTTTAATTTGCATTTTTCTAATTAATAGTGATTTAAAGCATTTTTTTGCATGATTCTAGAGAGCTTTAATTACTTTGAGAACTTTCCATGTACTTTGACTATTTATCAATTGGGAATGTCTTGTATTCTTATACATTCAACTCACTTTTTTTATGTGAGGCCTCCTATGATTATGTGTATTATTCTCCATTCTGTTTTCCCCTTGTTAAGTTTCTGACTACCACCTCCCCCCCATTTTCCATCTTTTCTGTAAGCCCCACCCCCTTCTCTTATCTTCTTCCCCTCCTACTTTCTTGTAGGATAAGATAGATTTTTATACCCAATTGATTGTGTAAATTCTTTCCTCATTGTGCCAAATCCAATGAGAGTAAGGCTCACATCCTCCCTTCCCTATCCTCTGCACTACTGTAAAAGCTCTTTCATGCCTCTTTTATGTGTGATAATTGAACCTATTCTAATTTTATTTCCCCTCCTCCCAATGTATTTCTCTTTCTCACATCTTAATTTAATTTTTTTATATCATCCCATCATATTCAACTCACTTTTTGCCCTCTGTGTATGCATACTCCTTCTACCTGCTTCAATAATAATAAAGTTCTTAGAAATTATAAGAACCATTTTCCCATATAGGAGTTTAAACAGTTTAACCTTATGGAATGTTTTTTGATTTCTCTTTCCTGTTTACTTTTTTATGCCTCTCTTGAGTCTTGTGTTTAAGAGTCAAATTTTCCATTCAGCTCTGGTCTTTTCATCAGGAATGTTTGAAAGTCCTCTATTTCATTGAATATCCAACACCCCCCCCCCCGAAGGATTATGCTTAGTTTTCCTGGGTAACTGATTCTTGATTGAAGTCCTAACTCCTTTGCCCTCTGGAATATCATATTCCATTCTCTCTGACTCTTTAATGTAGAAGCTGCTAAATCTTGTGTTATCGTGACTATGGCTCCAGGATATTTGATAGGTTTTTTTTGGATGTTGGCAATATTTTCTCCTTAACCTGGGAGTTATGGAATTTGGCTATAATATAATATAATAGTTGTCTGTTTGAGATCTCTTTCAAAAGACAATGAGTAGATTCTTTCCATTTCTGTTTTACCCTCTGGTCCTAGAATATCAAGGCAGTTTTCCTAAATAATTTCTTGAAAGATGATGTCTAAGTTCTTTTTTTGATCAAGGCTTTTAGGTTGATCAGTAAGTCTTAGATTCCCTCCTAGATTTATTTTCCAGTTCAGATATTTTTCAGATGAGATATTTTACATTTTCTTCTATTTTTTAAATTCTTTTGACTTTATTTGATTATTTCTTGATATGTCATGGAATCATTAGTCTCCACTTTCCCAATTCTGGTTTTTAAGGTATGATTTATTCTATTTTATTTTTGTTGTCATGAAAACCAACCTTCCATATTGTTGTAAGAGTAAACTCATACATAACCAAACCTCCCAAATAATACCATAAATACACTCATGTAGAAGATGACTTCAACAGTTCTTTCTCTGGAGTTGGGTAGGATTCCCTGTCATAAGTCTTCCAAGATTGTCCAAGATCATCCCATTGCTGAGAGTAGCCAAGTTTTTACCAATAGTCAACATCCAATATTGCTGTTAATGTGTTCAGTGTTCTCTCAGTTCTATTTTTTTCACTCTGCAGATCTTTCCATCTTTTTTGTGAAATCATTTTGCTTATCATTTCTTATAGTATAATAATATTCCATCACCAAACATGCACCAAAATTTCTTCAGCCATTCTCTAATTGATGAACATCCCTCAATTTCCAATTCTTTGCCACTATAAAAAGAGCTACTATAAATATTTTTGTACAAGTAGGTCCTTCTTCCTTTTTTATTATCTATTTGGGATATAGATCCAGTATCAGTATTACTGTATCCAAAGATATGAATAGTTTTATGGCCCTTCGGGCAAAATTCCAAATTACCCTTGAGAATGGTTAGATCAGTTCACAACACCATCACGAATGCATTATTGTCCCAATTTTGCTACATCTCCTCCAATATTTTCCACTTTCCTTTATGGTCATATTGACCAATCTGATAGGTATGTGGTGGTACCTCCACTTTGTTTAATTGCATTTCTCTCATCAAGAGTATTTTAGAACATTTTTTCATATCATTATTGATGGCTAATTTCTTCATCTGAAAATTGCTTGTTCCTATCCTTTCACCATTTGTGAATTAGAGAATGGTTTGTATTTGACTTCATTCTCTATACATTTGAGAATTAGAATTTTTTTTAAACCATTACCTTCCGTCTTGGAATCAATACTGTGTATTGGTTCCAAGGCAGAAAGAGTGGTAAGGGCTGGCAATGGGGGTTAAGTGACTTGCCCAGGGTCACAAAACTGGGAAGTGTTTAAGGCCAGATTTGAACCTAGGACCTCTCATCTCTAGTTGCCCCCCAGAAATTAGACTTTTATCAGAGATATTTGTTATAAAATCCGCCCCCTCCCAGTTTGTTGTTCCCCTTCTAATCTTGGTTATAATAGTTTTGTTTGCAAAAAAGCTTTGTAATTTAATGTATTCTAAATTATTCATTTTATGTCTTATTATACTCTCTGTTTCTTATTTGGTCATACATTCTTCTCTTCTCCAAAAATCTGCCCGGTAAACTATTCTGTGTTCCCCTAAATTAGTTATGCTTTCATAGTATATCTAAATCAGATATTCATTTTGGAGGTATGATTTTCTTGAGTGAGCTTTTGTACCTCCTTTCCTACTTAACCAGTTCTACTTTGTAAAGAATTTTTTGTAAAAAATGAATTTTTGTACCTCTTTTTCCATATTGTCAATCTACCTTTTAAGAAGTTCTTCTCTTCAATCTCTTTTTCCATTTGGCAAACTCTAATTTTTTAGAAGTCCCTATCTTCATTGGATTTTTGTACCTCTTTTACCAATTGGTCTATTCTGTTTTTTAAGTATTAATTCCTTCAAAATAAACTTTTTTTATTCTTTTAGCAAGCTGTTGGCTTTTTTCATGATTTTCCTGTATCACTCTTGTTTCTTTCCCCAATTTTTTTCTACCTCTCTAATTGATTTTTAAAATACTTTTTGAGCTCTTCCATTAATTCTTTTGGGGTTTGGGATTAATTCATATTTTTTTAACACTTTAGATGCAGCAGCATTGACTTTTTTTTGACTACTGCTGAGTTTGTGTTTTGGTCTTCCCTATCTCTAAAATAACTTTTTATGTTTCCTTCCTTCCTTCCTTCCTTCCTTCCTTCCTTCCTTCCTTCCTTCCTTCCTTCCTTCCTTCCTTCTTCCTTCCTTCCTTCCTTCCTTCCTTCCTTCCTTCCTTCCTTCCTTCCTTCCTTCCTTCCTTCCTTTCTTTCTTTCTTTCTTTCTTTCTTTCTTTCTTTCTTTCTTTCTTTCTTTCTTTCTTTCTTTCTTTCTTTCTTTCTTTCCTTCCTTCCTTCCTTCCTTCCTTCCTTCCTTCCTTCCTTCCTTCCTTCCTTCCTTCCTTCCTTCCTTCCTTCCTTCCTTCCTTCCTTCCTTCCTTCCTTCCTTCTTCCTTTCTTTCTTTCTTTCTTTCTTTCTTTCTTTCTTTCTTTCTTTCTTTCTTTCTTTCTTTCTTTCTTTCTTTCTTTCTTTCTTTCTTTCTTTCTTTCTTTCTTTCTTTCTTTCTTTCTTTCTTTCTTTCTTTCTTTCTTTCTTTCTTCCTTTCCTTCCTTCCTTCCTTCCTTCCTTCCTTCCTTCCTTCCTTCCTTCCTTCCTTCCTTCCTTTCTTTCTTTCTTTCTTTCTTTCTTCTTTCTTTCTTTCTTTCTTTCTTTCTTTCTTTCTTTCTTTCTTTCTTTCTTTCTTTCTTTCTTTCTTTCTTTCTTTCTTTCTTTCTTTCTTTCTTTCTTTCTTTCTTTCTTTCTTTCTTTTCTCTTAATTAAAAAAAAACCAGCAAAGTTATTTTCTGTACCTGAGGTAAATGAAACACTGTTCTAAGCTTCAGGTTTGTTGTATACCTTCATTCAGCATTAGCTCTGGGATCTATAAGTTTAGATCTTTTGAAATGGTATGATCTAAGGAAAGGTATGTTTAATACTCTCCTGGCCTGTTCTCTTGTCTGTGAGTAACCAGAAGCACCTTTTTTCTGCCTTGGAACTGTGACCAGAGTCCCCTGTTACTCTGTGGCTCCAAATGTGGTATGGACTAGTGTTCCTCCTCACTGTGAGGCTGCACCCCTGAGCTATGACCTAGATCTGAGTGTATAGGCAATGTAAAAAGAGTCTTGCACCCAGAGCCAACAAAGGGACCCCTGTGATATCCTTCTGAGTAGTTGTCTGACCCCCTTTACCTTCTGTGGCTTAGAGCTCCAGAAGCTTTTGCTGCTGATTCAGCTGTCCCTAAGTCTGTTGTTGAAGTAGGGCTTGCCTTGGCATGCTGCTTTGTTTTTCACTTCTAACTCAGTGCAGTAGATCATTTGTATCAGCCTTCTAAGTTGTTTTGGGCTGATAAATTATTTTACCCTGTCTTTTTGTGGCTTATGCTGCTTCAGAATTCATTTTGAGGCATTATATCATAGTTGTTTGGATGATAATTTGGTAGAGATCAGGTAGGTCTGTGTACTTTCTCCACCATCTTGGCTCTGTCTCACCTATAAATCTAATCACCTATAAATTATGCCATCTACTCCCGACTCTCTCTGGACTCACATACTTTTTATCTTGATAGATGATATATATCTATCTTGATATAACTTGATAGATGAAAAAATTGATCATGTCTATCTCCACAACAGTTCTTGATTACATCATCTCTCCATTCTAAAAAAACACTCAAATTCAGTCACTTAATACCTCTTGCTTGGACCATTGTAACAGTCTCCCCTTTTGTCTTTATGCCTTAAGCCTCTCCCCTACTCCAATCCAAACACCATAATGATTTTCTTAAAACCCTGATCTGATCAGGCACACACTCCTGCTCAATATATACCACCAACTTCCTATTATCTGTAGGATAAAATAGAACATTCTCTGGCTGGAACTTATATCTTTTCTCAACCTGGTCCCTTCCTACCTTTCTAATCTCCTTATATATTGCTTCCCTCCATTCCAGCCATACTGCCTTACGTGATGCTTTGTTCTCTTTTTCCATGTCTTTCCATAATTCCTCATGCTCTTGTTTCCTTCAAAACTCAGCTCCAGTCCACCTTCTCCATGAAGCCTTTCCTGGTTATCCCTAAAAACTCCTACTGTATCATTTCCCCAAACTACCTTGTTCTGGGTCTATATTGTGAGTATACTCATATTTATACATGTTGTATTAGAATACACATTGTCATGTGAGTTCCTTGTGGCCAAGGACTATCTCTCTTTAGTCTTTGTATCTCTAGTGCTTAATACAATTCCAGGCACATAATAACTACTTAATAAGTGTTTGTTAATTAATTGATCATGTAGCAGGGTTTGACCAATGGAAACCCTATCCTCTGAGTATCTGTAATATGGTCTACCAATAGTCAAACTACATGAATAAGTGACTGCTAAGTTAGAAATAAATATGATATAAAGAGGGTTCATGAACAAATTGCTCACACTTTTTCCTGGTGGTAAAGGGAGTAATAATTGCTATAAGCCTCTGGATGGATAGAGAGATAATAGCAGTGGTCCCCTGATTCAAACTGCCTATCCCAGCCTTTCTACCCAGGTTAACATGTGGTCAGGAGCTCAGAAGGTCTATTTATTCATTTATTTATTTATTTATTTTTGTCTCTCTGTGTTTGTTTTTTCCTGGTCTTATTTGAAGAAGCATTGGAAATCAAACATATGTGTCTATGACCTTCTGTGCTTTGAAATATTTACTAATATACTGTCCATTTGTACACCCAAGTTCCTGCCAAAAGGTCCTTGAGAACAGAGATTGTCTTGCTTTTGCCTTAGCATCATCTATCCTTGGTGCAGCTCCTGGCCAAATATTCTTTGACTTGACTTGAATTAAACAGTGCAGCACCAAGGACAGATCTTAGACCCTCAAATTAAGATGGCAAGAAACTTGGAGAATTAACTAAAGTGCAAGAGAACAGAATTTGGATTTCCCCCAAATCTTGATAGCAAATCATATCATTATTATTCTATTTTTGCTTATTATTTTAGTCAATTATAGGCTAAGTAGAATAAGATAAAATAAAATATGAGTGAATCTTTATATTTCTAAGTCTCAATATCTAAAATACCATAGGAGCAGTTGGTGGCATAGAGTGCTGCACTTGTGAGGAGAGTCTAAATTTAAATCTTCCTTCAGATGCTTTCTATCCATCTTGAGATTCTGAAAATGTCGGTTAACCCCTCTTATACTCAGCCTCCTCATCTACCAATAGGGCTAATAGTACTTCCCATGTCAAAGAGTTGAGAAGATCAAAGGAGATAATACAGGTAAAGAGCTTCTCCAACCCCCAAACACTCTGTAAATATTAGCTATTATTACTATGCTTTATTTTTAAATCACCTTCTCAAGTATTGCATTGGAAAGGTGTGGCTAGGCAAATTCATGTGAAAAAAGCATTGAGAGTTTTCGCGTACAACATACTCAATATGGGTTAATAGTACAATAAAAGGCTTGCTCCATATATCCCAGTCCCAAACCAGTTCAGTCTTAGACTGTAATAATAGAAGCCTATTCTTCAGCATGGAGAAGCTGGGTGGCACATTGAATAGAGTGTTGGGCTTGGAATCAGAAAGACTCCTCTTTATGAGTTCAAATCTGGCCTCAGATACTTAATAGTTGCATGAGCCTAGGAAAATCACATAATCATTTTGCCTCAGTTTCTTCATTTGTCAAATGAGCTAGAGAAGTAAAAAGCCACAGTATCTTAGCTGTGTGGCCCTGGACAAGTCACTTAACCTTGTTTGCCTCAGTTTCCTCATCTGTCAAATGAGCTGAAGAAGGAAATGGCATATCACAACATTATCTTTGCCAAGAAAAGCCCAGATGGGGTCATGGAGAGTTGGACACAACTGAACAACAACAATTATTCAAAACAAAGGAACTGGTGATCTTGATGTACTATGTCTTCATAAAACTCCATCTGCAATATAGTTCTAGGAGGTGTCTTGACAAAGTGGAACACATTCAACAGAGGGCAAACAGGATGGAGGGAGGACTCCAAATGATATTCCATTTGAGTAGGTATTTAAGGAACTTGGGTTGTTTATTTTGTAGGAAAGAGGATGTGGAGGGAGAAGAATAATAGTATTTGGAAGTCTTTCATGGAGAAATACAATTGGGCTTATTCTGCTTGATACTAAAAGGAGAAACAAGGAAGAAACAGGTGATAAGTATAGGAAATATAGGGGAAGGACTAACGCAAGGGAAAAAATTCTTGGGGGAGCTGTGTTGTGTAATATAGAGATTAAATGGGAACAAGGATGATGGGGTGAGAAAGAGGGAAAGGGTTGAGAGGGTGAAGAGATTTTTCTTCACTTCCTTTCCTTTCTGAGGGGAGATAGCCAAGTCCTGTCTCCTTAAAAGAGGGAGTATGCCTCTTCAGAGAAGGTTTCTGGGAGATGGAGGACAAGAGACTAGAGGGGGAAGCTTTTGTAAAATGACACTATGCCCCCCCTTGAGGTCCAATCTATTTTTGAGAGGCTAGATAAATTATTATGCCTCTGTTTTCCTCAGGGACACCAACTATCAGTCCCCTTCAGGATCTTGTGGCTACTCCACTGCCAAGGAGAGATGTCTATTCCTTGGATCTGGCAATTTAGATAACTGGGATCCAGAGGTTAACCCCTCTTTTTTGGGAGAGGTGTGACCCTCACCAAATCTTCAATCCCCTTTACTATTGTTAGAAACTAGCCCAAACCTAAATCTAGAGTAACAGATGCTTTAATTTGCGTTCAAATAGGGAAGGAGTGGTAAGAGTATCAAGCAGGGAAATGGGTGAATAGGAAGCCCTTCAACTTCTCCCCTCTGGCAAATTGGCCCTCCAAAGCCTAGTGGTCCCTCTTTTTGCCAGCTGCCTGTTGGTTCCTACTCTTAAGCTAACTAACTTGAATACAGGAGTCCAGGGACAGATAAGGGAGATAGAGAGGGAGATCCTTGAAAGGGATCTCTCGGCTCTCTTCAAAGTCCCAGTTCACAAAATCCGCTGATGGCTTTTGATTGCTGTTATTGAGAGTTGGGTGAGAGGTATCCAGGAGTTCAGAAAGAGACAGTTGATCTCCAGAGAGACAGGCTTCTTCCTATCCTAGGAGATCTACCTCTTCCTTCAGACTCCCAGGTGGAAGTGAATGGCTAGTTGGACCTCTCAGCTTCTGATTCTCTCTTGGAATTTTCAGGTTTTTCTTCTTGCTCCTGCCCCACAGCTAGTCTCTGTCAGAGACTGCTCTCTGCTCTATCTCTCCTCCTGTCTTATAGTTGTTCAGTGGATAGGCCTAGAGTCAGGCAACTTGGATTTAAATCTGGCCTCAGACACTTTCTAGCTGTGTGACCCTGGACAAGTCACTTAACCCCAATTGCCTAGCCCTTACTGCTCATCTGCCTTGGAGCCAATACTTGTATGAGTTCTAAGAATTTAGAAAATAAAAGAAAAAGAAAAAGCATTTTTTAAAAACCTCAGCCTTTCAAAAGTGGAGTAAGCTGCCTCAGAAAACAATACATTCTCCCTCAATTGTGTGTTCAAACAGAATTGAGAAAACAGGTAATTGGTGCTGATGGAAAAGGGATTCATACTTCTTATACAAGTCAGATTACAGGTCTCCCAATTTCCCTTCCATAATCTGAAATCCTGTGACTTGATGATCCTAGTTCAATAATCATAAGTGAAACTAGAATGTGCGTGTGGAAGGGTATAAATTCATATTTATTAAATAGGAGAACCCAGGAATGTTTAATCACTGAAACTATTGCCCGAATCCCATCTGCCCCAAATAATAACGTGCCACTCTGCTGGAATCCTGTTGTAAAGGAAAGAACATTGAGCTAGGGGTTAGGATACTTCTCTTCCTGTTCTGGATCTCTCACTGACCACCTGGGAGATCTTGGCAAGTCTCCTAGCTTCTCTGAGCTTCAGATTCCTTATCTTTAAAATCAGAAAATTGGTCTATATGACCTTTAAGGGCTCTTTATAGCTATGATATCCTCCATATGATGAACCCAAAGCACATGCCCTATAATATCTTTTCAGTCCTATTTTTTTAAACCCTCATCTTCCATCTTAGAGTCAATACTGTGTATTGGTTCTAAGGCAGAAAAGCAGTAAGTAGGCAATGAGGACTAAAGTGACTTGCCCAGGGTCACACATCTGGGAAGTATCTGAGGCCAGATTTGAACCCAGAACATCCCATCTCTCAGTCTTGCTCTCAATCCACTGAGCTACCCAGCTGCCCCCTTGTCAAACAGACAATGATCTATTCTTCTTCCTTTATGACCCTCTAGTAGAAACCAATAGAAGCATTCATTTCTGAGTCAGGGTTTCAATCATGATCCACATATGTATGTGAAGCTTGTTAGTTCTTGTGAAGATGATGGGGCTTCTTCTGGTACCTTATAAGTTGTCATATTCACATAAAGTTTGGGCTCATTGCCAACAAGGTGTCACCAAAATATCCAGTATCCTCAACCTCCAGAACATAAAGTTATTCCAATCAGAGCACAATTCCCTGTTCTCCATCTTGACATTTTTCCACTGAGCAAGTAGAGGATACAGGGAAGGGGGAAATAAAAATCTGTGTGGGGCTGGAAAGAGGAGCGAAAATAGTGATACCCAGGGTGATTGAAAAGAGAAATGGAAGATGCAAAGCCGAGTTTTCATAGAAGCATATGTTTGGAGTGTACAAGGGAACTATAATTTGTGTTCTAGTTGAGTTGTACAAATGATTTCTTAATCTAAGCAAAGCAACAGGTGGCAATTGGTAGAGTGTTGTTTTTCCTTGGCATTTAAGCTAATCCTTTCTAGCCAAGGATTAGCTACTGTACAAAATGCAGACTGAGACAAGGTCCCTGAACAAAGGACTTGCCCTCTATAGATGGATTAGGTAGTCTAGACTGAAGGGTCCTTCAACATTGGACACTAGCAAACAGTTATTAAGTGAAACACTATGCTTGGCCCTGTGCAAGGCTTATATATACACAATGGGAGTTAGCAAGGATCATCCTCAAGCCCAGGGGAGATTACAATCTCAGAAAAATGCTGATGAAGCCAGACTGAATTAAAAGAAATACAGATAATCATGTAAATATTGAAGATATGATAAAGACAGATAGGAAGGAATAAAGGAAAAGGGGAGAAGGAAAAGAATGGAAAGAAGGAAGGAAAGAAAAAATGGAGGAAGATACAAAAAGAGGAAAAAGGGAAAAGAAAGGAAAGAAAGGCTCAAAAGGGAAAAGGGTAAGGAATTATCAGTCCCCCTGCTAGTAATTAAAGGGAATGAACAAGCCTGGAAAGAGTATGACTGTGGGAAAGGTCATGGATAAAGTCATTGAGGATGGGGTGTAAGTGTAAATTTTAGAGTTGTGACTTAATCTAAATTTAATTGGCTGCCAGGGAAAATCCCAAATAAAATACCCAAGTCAGTTTGGAACTTTTATGGTGGTTTAATATAGAGGGAAGGCATTAAGAAGAAGAGAGAGGAAAAGGGTACAGAATTTTTCTGGCCTAGCTTGTGCCAGGGGGAGTTTCAAAGACCTCCACCACGGCATCTTTTCAGATTAGAGGATTCTTAAGAGGTTAGTGTTTTGGAAGGTAAAGGAGAAAGGAATCAGCCTAAACTCCGAGAGAGCTCAGAGAAGATGCCTCACCTGAACTAGGTTACTAAGCTTCCCCCAAGTAGTGTATTGAGGACACTCGCTGCCAAACCCAGACAAAATCTGCTGCCACGACAAGAAGCCAAAACCTCAGCATGCTGCCGCCAGTCACATCTTTGCGCAAAAGAGGCCAGAGAGAGGAAGTGACACCAAATATATAGACCATTTTTACATCACTTTCCTGCATCTCACATGTACCAATGGTAGCTTAAGCTTGACTTAGGACAACCCAGGGGTCTGTCAGTTGTTTCTGATTTGTCATTTGCTAACACATGTCTGTTATAGGCCATCCTTCTCAATACTTAATCCTTAAGTAGGGGTGTAGACATTCCTGTTTTGTTAGACTAAGCTGGGTGGAGTAAATCTAAAATTCACAGGGGTAGAAGGCAGAATCAGTCAGATCTCAGATCCTATAGCACTTCATGAAGAATCACATCAAATATTGGTCAATTACAGCTTGTTTCACTCAAAGTTTTTACATGAGGGAGGATTCTCTTATGGTCTTTGGTTACTTCCATAAATGGAGGCATTCATCTTTGATCACCTTTAGAGTTTCATGGAATGTAGTCTTATTATCTGACCACAGTTAGGATGGACCTAGATTGGGCAGGTACTATTCGGATTTCAAGCAGGCTCATCCCAACAATGAAGGAGAAGTAGAACATGGGGTGGATGTGTGATGAAGTGGTTCATCTTAGCTGAAAGACCTGCCAGTTGGTAGATTACAGGGTATATAGAGTATGGGCTCACCATTGGAAATTTGTCCATTGTGTCCTCCAGTTTCCAGGAATCAGAACATAAGGGCTTCATGGGGAGTGTGGCAGTTAGCCTTCCACAATACCAATAGGATGAAGTATCAGCTAGTAAGGCAACTCCTAACTCTTCCAGGTAGACATTGGTTGAAATGGATATGGTATGGGGATGAATACAAAGAGGAAAAGAAAACAAACTATAGTTTACATAAAATAGTGTGGTGGACGCAAAGAAGTAAAAGCATCAGGAACCTTACTCAGGTTCACACTGCAGAGAAGCATCTGAGGTCAGATTTTACTGCAATACCATCTACCTGGAAATGTGTGTGAGTATGTGTGTGCATGTGTATGAGTGTGTGTGTGTGTGTGCTGTTGTTAATTTGGTTCAATTGTGTTTGACTATGACCCCATTTGGGGTTTTCTTGGTTAAGATACAGTGTGGTTTGCCATTTCCTTCTCTAGCTCATATTATAGGTGAAGAAACTAGAGCCAACAGGATAAAGTGACTTGCCCAGGATCATATAGTTGGTGTTTGGGGCTGTATTTTTCAGGTCCTTTTGACTTCAGGTAAAGCTGTGCTACTTTTCTGCCCTATGTGTATTGGGTGTTCATTGAAGACTAGCACCTCTAGTATGAGGGCTTGCTAAGTCCTTTTCAGGGCTTCTCATTCACCTTTGAGGTCCACCAGGCACCCAATTCTTACCTGTGGTTCCAAGAAGTGATAGTGTAGTATTTAAATTAGTTGTGGGGCTTAAATTGTTGTAGATAAAAGAGTGGGAGCCATAAACTGTGAGATTTAAAATGGTTGAGGTCTTAAACTATAGTGATTAAAATAGTGGAAGATAGAAATTGTGATAGATATAAGAGAGGGTGAGTAAATTTGACCGCAGAAATATGTTTCACTACAGTGTCTTGGGTTTTAAAATCAAATATAAGGTGGTCACCAGGGAAATATTCCCAATTATTCAAATACCCAAGTCAATTGGGTTTTATAGAGATTTTAGTTAACAATACAATGAGTAATCAAAGAAAGAGAGAGAGTAAGAAAGGAATAAGTATAAAGGGCCTCAAGCCAATATGGCCTAGACCTGAGTCTTAAAAGAGAAATCATTCAGTTTTTTATAACTCACCATAAGATCTGTCTAAGTAAGGATTTCTAATGACACCAGGCCAGCAGCATCTCAGCTGCTTTCACCAGCTCCCTCCTCCATCTGAATGTTTCAGAATCAGTCTCCTCAGAATGAGTCTCTCCAATCTGAATGTTTCAGAATGACCTCCAGCTCTTCCCTGAGCTCTTATTTTTAAGGGCAAAATCTTCTCTGTCACCTCCCTTAAGTCCTTACATCTACCAATCACTGTAGATGTTTCTAAAGGACCGCCCATTCTTGAATTCACAGCTGAGTAGTTTTAATCTCTTTAGTAAGTCAGGAAAAAAATGCTGCTGTGTCGACAAATTTCATTAGAAAAAAGCTCTGAATAAGTTATCACCCTTTTAGGTTTAAGTAGTTTACAAGTTGCCCCACCATTATAGGTACTTAGTATCCCATTATATCAATTCTAAAACAGTCATGACTCAAAGAACTTCCTGTCCCTTCCATAAGCATGGATCATTGTTCTCAAGGAGCTCTCTGTCCTAAAGCAGTCCTAAGTAGGGTGGAGTAGGGATATTCCCAAGGCAAGGAGCCCCCACACTCAAGTAGAGTTCTCACCATCTGCTAGGGAATTTTTTAAAGTAGAAGATTCCCCAATGGGGGAAACCCCTAACATTCATAAGTCTGAGAAATTTTGAGGTTTACAATAGTGTGTGCACAGTGGTCACACCCCAATAAATGATATCAGCAGACAGGTTAAACTGGGTTGAGAGTAACCAATGGGCCACAAACCCATCAGTGAGTTGGTGGGGTGAAGGGAAACCTTGTTGGAAGGGGCAGATGGGAACAGGTTGTTACAAAGGCAGTTGAAGCAATGAGGAGTGCTTAGAGTTTGGTCAGACATCAAAGATGCCAAGGTCAGCCAGTGAATTCTAGGCTATCACCAGTTCTCCTTACTTTGGGCTCACCATTGGTCTTTGAGTCTGGAACAGAAAGTGAGGCTGATGACTTTATGTGATTCTATCTTACTTAAATCCACGAGCAAGTCAAGACGTTACCCCGTGACATCATTGATCCTTTTGTAAAATAAAGGACAAATAACACTATGAAGTGTATAGAAAACCCTGGGCTAAGCAGTTTGCAAATATGATCTCATTTTATCTTCACAGCAATCATGGGAAAGTGGGTGCTGTTTTACAATTCAGGAACCTGAGGCAGACAGGTTAAATGACCTGATTTTCAGCACACCCTTAGAGAATCATATTCCTAAAACTATTCAATCCTTCTTTGATCATTCCCTTTAAGGTTTTTCCTTTCCAGGTGATTAAAGGTGAATGCTTCCATTAAGTGAAGTAACCAAAGATTTTTTTTTCCTTTTCTGAGTCTATTCATTACACTAATCACTTTAGGAAAGAATCCTTTTGAGACCCATCAGGAGAGAGGAGCCTACGGGTGGGTTAGAAATTAAGCAATTAGGCTTTTGGTAAGAATAGCTAGAAAGAGTCCAATGCAGGATATTTTGGGGGTATTGTAATTGAAGAAAAATTGATTAGGCTTATTTTATAGATTAGCCCAAATGCATCTATATTAGGAAAATTAAATTTTTTAAATTAGGATCAAATAAAACATTTTGGGTTTTTAAAGCCCTTCTTAATCTTTTTTTTTTTTTTGGTTATTTAGTTATATCTGACTCTCCATTTGTAGTTTTCCTGGCAAAGATACTGAAGTTGTATGCCATTTCCTTCTCTAATTTCTTTTATAGATAAAGAAACTGAAGCAATCAGGATTAAGTGACTTTCTCAGGGTTACACAGCTAGTAAGTGCCTGAGGTGGGATTTGAACTTAGGAAGATGAGTTTTCTTGATGAGTCTTCCCAACCATAGACCCCAAATTCTATCTACTATGTCATTTGGCTCCTCATGGCCCCTTCCTACCTTTATAATATTCTGGAATCTTCTATCTTTACATATACTCTGTGATACACTGGTCTCTTTGCTGTTCCTCTCATAAGATGCTCCTTCTCCTAGCTCTGCCCACTTTCTCTGGCTGTCCCCTATACATTGAATTCTCTCCCTCCTCATTTCTGCTTCTTGGCTTTTCTGGATTATTCAAATCTCTACTAAAGTCACGCCTTTTAAAAGAAGCCCTTCCCAGTTTTCCTTAAATTTTGTGTCTTTCCTCTGAAATTATTTGCAGTTCCCTCTGTTTATACCTAATTTCTACAAAAAAAAATTGTTTGCATTTTGCCTGCCCCATTGGACTCTAAACTCTTTTTCAAAAGTTTTTCTTTGTACCTACGGGACTTAGGATGATGCTTGACACACTTTTTGTTTTGCAGTCATTTTCAGACCTGTCTGACTCTTCAGAACCCTATCTGATTAGCAAAGATACTGGAATGATTTTGCTATTGTTGTTCATTTATTTCTGATGCTTCATGACTCCATTTGGTGTTTTCTTGGCAAAGATACTGACATGGTTTGCCATTTCCTCTTCCAACTCATTTTACAGATGAAGCAAAAACCAAGGCAAAGTGACTTGACCAGGGTCATACAACTATTAAGTGTTTGAGGCTAGACTGGAACTCAGGAAAATGAGTCTTCCTGACTCCAGGCTTGGCACTTTATCCTTTGCACCAACAATTTGCCTATTGATTGATTGATTGACTCCTGGGATAATGAAGAAAGAAAAGTGATGGTGCTAGGAAATTGCCAGAAATGGTGGAGGAGAAAAAAAATAAGCTAGTATCTAGTGGTTGATTCCAATTTCCTCAATGAAAATGAGGCAAGATGATTTGCTTCAAGTGAAGAGAATGGGATTTGGGAGTGAAGATGGTGATGAGGAAAGTAAAAAAAATATTTGGAGCAATTTCTACATAAAATAATTTAAAGAATTAATAATGAAATGACTTTTTAATGGAGTTAATTTTTCTGACAAATCAGTATGTTATAAGATCTCAAGCAGCAAATTCCACAGGACCAAATTTTCCTTTGGTCAGGATCCTAGGTAGGACCTTATTGGCAACCAAGTCCATCCAAAATAATTTTATCATGCAGAGTAAAACTGAGCGGAATCAAAGAAACATTGAATACAGTACTTGCAATATTGTTGGAAGAGTAACCATGAGTGACTAAGCTATTTTGAGTAATATGATCATTGAAATAAACTACAAAGAACTTATGAAGGAAAATGCCATCAACATCCAGAGAAAGAAGTGATGTGTGGAAGTATGTATTTTATGGTTGCATACATATATATATATATATATATATATATATATATATATATATTGTATTGGGTATTGTATTGGGTATTGGGGTGTATGAGGTGTTCAGAGAGGGGTAGTATCTCTGGTATGGAGAGCTTGTCGTGCCCTTCTAGGGCAGCTCTCCAGCCTCTGACCCCCACCTGACCCCCAGTTCTCACTTGTGGCTCCTAGTAGCTGCTAGCATGTGGCAGCAGCCACACCCCAGGCAACGGCTTCGACAGGCTGGCTAAACCTTGTGAGGGTAGCCATCGGGTCGTCAACCCCTGGTGAACTAGGGCTTTGCTCACCCAGCATGTGAAGACTGTTTCGGCCAAACGGAAGAAACCAATAAGAAGGTTCAACGGCTGAGATGGCGATGCAGCAAAGCATTGTGGAGTGCTTAGGGCATGTTGGAGCACAAAAGACAACATGGCCATCCAATACAGCTGAGGAAGTCTCCAGGTGTAATGACTTTTCGTGCCACTGGACCCAGGCTTCCAACACTGAGAGAGTGGGACTGTCTCTGTGCATCGACTGTTCCACTTAAATCTCTTTCATGCACAAGTGTCTTTGTGCATATACACACAAAGACAATCATCATCCTCGGTTACTGAGAGACTACTACTACATATATATATATATATATATATATATATATATATATATATATATATATATCTTATCAAATGTTGGTCTTCTCTAATGTGAGATTGGAAGGGAGAAGGGGAAACAACCTAGAGTTCAAAATGTTCAAAACAAAAGCATAAAGATTAAAAAGAAAGAAACAACTTGACCTGCTTGTGAGCATCCAAGAATACTTTGGTCATTTCCAACTCAGTCAGGGTCTGTTCAAGGACCAACAGTTAAATGCCCCTGTGCCATTTTGGCTTGATGTGTTGGCTGGTCAGTGGCTCACTATTATTGATTTAGGAGAGATTATGTTCTTAGTTACTCCTTGGCTATCTATATGGGTGGGCCATTGAAGATTTTGCTCTGTAGTAATACAGTACTAGTTTTCGCCTTGGCTAAGAAGAGTCATCAATAGTAAAGTTCATTAGTCAATAAACATCTATTAAGTACCTATTTTGTGCCAGGCACTGGGTTAAGTGCAGGATATACAAGAAGAGCCAAACTACAATTCTTACTCTCAAAGAAACTTACACTCTAATGAAGGAGACCACAAGTGAACAAACAGATCAGTACATATAAACTATATACAGGGAAAAGAGGAAATAATTTTTAAAAGTAAAGTGCTAGAATTAAGAGAGATTGGGAAAGGCTTCCTATCATAGACAGAATTTTCACTGGGACTGGAATGAAGCCAGAGAATCCAGGACAGAGGGTTGAGGATGGAGAGCATTTCAGGCATGGTAGGATAGACAGAGAAAATGGCCTGAGCCAAGAGATGGAATGCTTTATTCCTGGAACAGCCAAGAGGTCAGTATCACTGGATCAAAAATATATGATAGGAGGACAGATAGTTGGCTCAGTGGATAGAGAGCCAGGCCTGGACATAGGAGGTCCTGTGTTCAAATTTGACCTCAGATCAGGCAAGTCACTTAACCCCAATTACCTAGTCCATACTGCTTTTCTGCTTTGTTAGTGTTGATTCCAAGACAGAAAGTTTATTCAAAGAAAAAGAAAAGATAAGCAATGTACTTCCATATGAAACAGCAAATAATAAAGATTCGTGGGAAAATGAATAAGAATTGTATGAATTGATAAAGTCAATTATGTAGAACCAGGAAAACAGTTTTCACAATAATGACCACATAAAGGCTAATAGTGAATCCCAACTTCACTGGCCCAATAGTGAAGCAGGCCTCCTTTCTCTCTGCAGAGAAGTGGGTGGCTATAGGTTTTGTCAGACAAGACCATGGTGTTGATCCATTTTTCTTGGTTGTCCTTCTTTGTTGTAATGGAGACTTCTGTTTTGGAAGAGGAAGAGGTCATTTGGAAGAGGCCAAATTTTTTATCACATCTGAAAAGTGATGATATAATGCAAAAAGGAGTAGCAATAAAATCATTCTTCTTGCATCCATGCTGCCCTCTTTTTGAATGATCATTCTCCTCTTTGACCTGGGAAGATGATGATGCGCAGAGAGGGACACACCACCGAAGTGCTTTCCAAGATGTGAGACTGTGATTGTGCCTCTCCCCTCACAGCTGGTCTCAGTGAACCCATAGCTCACAAAGAGCAAGTACATAGAAGTGCCTTGTATGTTGAGATATTCTAATCCTTCTAATGCTCTTAATAAATCAAACTTTCTGGCTGCAATGAAGACAAAAACCACGAATGACCGCAGCCATAGGATTCAGAATGCCAGCATTCTGTGATGTAAATGAGAGAGCCAGAGCAAAGCATGGGCACAGGTGGCAAAATTGTTATTACAAAAGAAAACCAAACCCAGCAATACAGTATGTTTCCTTCCAGCACAGCAGTAAAACTAATGTCAAGAATACTGTTTGCTAGTATTTATATGCCTCTTTAAAGAATAGAAAGTGCTTTAAATCTCATTTGATAATCATAACAACTCTATGAGATAGATATTATTATTCCCATTTTACAAGTGAAAAAAATGAGAGTGACACAAGTTAGATGACTTGCCCCAGGTCACACAGCTAGTGTCTGAAAGCAGGATTCAAATTTGGTTCTTCCTGCCTAAAAATCCAGCTCATTCTCTGTTTCAGTATCATACATACTTGCATGTCCTTGGCTCTCTTTAATTCAGTAACCCAACAAGGATCCGTGCTCATAGCAGTGGATTCTTGATTAAGATAAGGCAGGTCTAACATTGGCCCCCTCTTTTTCTTTTTTATTCCTCCGGGTGCAAATTTTCTCTGAATCTGTGTGGTCCCATGTCAATACAAAGCACAGGCTGCCATTGGGAAAGACAATTCATTTAGCGGTTTAATTTCTGAGCTTGATACCTTAGGTGGCCTAACTTTCAGAATCCTCTCTTTGATTCAAAGCTTCTCAGTCTCTGCTTTGGGCTTTCCAGTGGTTAGGAGACAAGGCTCTGTCTTTGACCTCTGTTTCCAAATCTATGTCTCAGAACCTTTGAACATTCCAATTGATTGAGGGGATGAAAGGGGGATCAGTCTTGCTTTTGGTCAGCCTTACAAATTTATTATCCATAGCAAACACATGCCTTCTCTTCTGCAATGTTGCAGGTGACCATTGACCTCTGACTTGTAGCTATGTGAGGTGGAGAAGATCTGATACAGAGAGATCCCTTGCAAAGTTCAGGAATACAGGCAGGCAGAAGCGATACAATGGAAATGTTCCTATATTATGTGCGTGTGGGCGTGTGTATGCTGTTTAACCATTTTATCCACAGCAAAAGTATCACATTATACATGTCTACTTGGGGATGTTCTAATAGGAACATCGTTACCCTAGGTGGAGTGTTTGCGGAGTTACAGTATATGTCTTTACATTTTTGCCTCTCGATTTTCTCATGGGTGATTTTTGCTATAAAAATATGGTATTTAATGGTGGTGTTTTGAGAGGTAAGACCAAAGTAGCATGAATTTGGCCATGTTGTTTCTAGCTTCAAAAGTCCAGTAATTCCAAATAAGTAGAAATGGGATAGGAAATGAGGGAATGTGACATAGTTAAAGGGAATATGATTGTTATTTGGGAACGTGATAGTGTGGAAGGATATATATGATTGTTATTTACTGTATGGTTGAATATAGGGCGTTTGTAAAGTGTGTGGTATATGAACTAAAATCTTCTAAAAGACAAATTAAAAAGAAGTTACTACACACACACACACACACACACACACACACACACACACACATATATAATTAGAATTCTCACCTGACTTAACAATCACTCATCTGGCTTATGGTGTGCTCCCCTAGTAATAGTTGAGGAAACTGAGACTGAGCTACTTTCTAGGTGCTGACAAAAAGAAATGAGTGGCACCTCTTTTTTGGTCATTTTGTTCTATGCAAGACACTGGGGCAGCCAGATGGCTCAGTAGAGAACCAGGCCTAGTGGCAGGAAATCCTACGTTCAAATTTGACTACAGACATTTCCTAGCTGTGTGACCCTAGTCAAGTAACATAATCCCAATTGCCTAGTCCTTACCACTCTTTTTCTGCCTTAGAACTAGTATTTATTATCAGTTCTACGACAGATAATAAGAGCTTAAAAACAACACTATTTACCTTTTTAAAATCCTGGTAACCTCCATTGTCCTGCCAGTTTCTTTATAGCACCCTTGATTTCTTTGTTTCTCAGGCTATAGATGATAGGATTTAACATAGGGGTAACAATACAGAAGAGAGAGGAGACCAGGATGCTCACATCCAGGGAATAGTCTGAGCTGGGTCGGTCATAGTTGAAGAGGGCAGTTCCAAAGAAAATGATCACCACAGTGAGGTGAGAGGCGCAGGTGGAGAAGGCTTTGTGCCTCCCCTGAGCAGACTGGATCTTCAGGATGGCAGAGATAATGAGCATATAGGACACAGCAATGAACAAGCAGGGGCTCAGATCAATGAAGACACTGGCCACATAGAGAGCAATCTCATTGACTGAAGTATCTGAGCAGGAGAGTTTCAGTAGTTGGGGGATGTCACAGAGAAAATGGCTGATCTCATTGGAACTACACAGAACCAAAGTTGTCGTGAGCCCTGTGTGTACCAGGGAATTCACCAAACCACACAAGCAGGAGCCAGCTGCTAGATATGCACAGACCCTCCTACTCATGAGGACTGGATAGCGTAATGGGTGACAAATGGCTGCAAATCTGTCATAAGCCATAGCGGCCAACAGGACACCTTCAGTGCCAGCACAGGTAACGAGGAAGAAGAGCTGAGACAGGCAACCTTCATAGGAAATGGTCTTCTTCTCTTGGAAGAAGTTCACTAACATTGTGGGGACAGTGGTAGATGTGTAGCAGATGTCTACAAAGGACAAGTTGCTAAGGAAATAATACATGGGAGTGTGAAGGACAGGATTGACCACGACTGCAGTTATTATGAGGGTATTTCCCAGAATAGTTATCAGGTAAATGACTAAGAACACCAGGAAGAACAATCCTTGCATGTCAGGGTGGTTCGAAAATCCCAGGAAGATGAATTCAGTAATTGTTTGATTTTTCTCTCTCGTATCTGAAGAAAGATGAGAGGGAAAGTTGTATTGAAACATCGGAGAAGCATACTTAAGCAGGAGCAGCCAAAGGCAGAAGATGCAAAAGTATTCTGTTACACACATCTTGAGTTACCAAGACAGGTTGCCATGACTTCCCAAACTCAAGTGGACACCCTTCCCATGGATTTGACTCTACCCTAGTCTTTCAAGAAGCAGTGAGTGAAGACTTGTCTCATCATTTTGGAAAGGTTACTGACCTTCAAATGAGAATAACTCCGACCCTTCCATTCCTTTCTCATACCCAAAACTGGACCTGGGAATTTTTGCAGCTGGGGCAAAAATCACAAATGTACCTGAGCCTAGTAGCATGAGACTCTCCCTTAATGAAGCAGGATGGCTACCATGTCTTCCCTCCATGGGAGGAACCAATAGCCTGGGACACTGGGAGGGAAGGGAATCAACCCAATTCCAGCCTAGCATTTAGTTACTTTTCATTTTAAATTATTATCCTTGCTAACAAGATGCCATGTGCTGTCAGCACCCTTTAAACATAGCCAGGTCACCCTGCCCTAGTAAAATCTTTTCACATAAAAAAAAAAATACTCCTCTCTATCCCAATTTTCTTGGGCTCCTTTGCTGTTGTTAATGTTGTTGTTTTTAAAGCAGTCTTTTAACACAATTTTGCATTTGATCCTTTGATCAATTTGATTTTCCTTAATCAATTGTATTATTTCTTAGAATGTATAAGCTAGAAGTCATGTTAGAACAATCTATCCCCTTTGAATTAGTCTCATAAGAATGCTACCTCATCAGGGTAAATTGTTCATAGATGAATGCTTATCTTCCATCAAACATTGTCTATTTTCTGAGAGGAATAATTGATATAATCATAAACCTGAACATATCCCATTCCTACCAAGCCATTCAGTCTAACCTTTGGATGCTGTGATGAGCTGTGATTCCTAAATCTCTGTTTAATTTGTTTTTAAACCTCTCAAGAAGCAATGCACTCTTCTGCTTTTTGGAAGCCAGTTCCACTATTCAACCCATCTTCCAGTGAGGACATTTTATCTCATTTCCCCCCCTCCCCGCATTTGATCTAATTATGTCTAAATAGCTTTCTTTGGGTAATGCTAAGAGTAATGCATCTCATTTTATGTTTAGAAGGAATTGTCAGCTGTCCCTTTATCAGGATTTTTAACTAGTAAACTTGACTTTCTTTAAGTTGGTTCTTTCAGACCTTTAATCATTCCCATCATTGTTCTTTATGCTCCCCCACTTTCCTTCCAGCCCCCCACCTTCCACGCCACCCTACCCTCCTTAAAAAAGGAGACCAGTATAGCCTGCACTGTTCTAGCTGAGTTTTTGCAGATTTGATGTGCTTTCTTTATTTGTTTGACTTCTAAAAAATGTGCCCCAATACTCATATCTGACTTCATAAAGTTAAGGATTACTATTCAAACTCATAATTAATGTTTGGTGTCTCAAATAACCTGGAATAGACACCTAATTAACAGGCTTTCTCTGTGCATTATGTTATAACAATAAAATGACTTGTCTTAGTGATTTCCTGCCTAGACACAGGAATACAGAAAATCTTTTTTTTTTCCACTCTAGAATAGATTTAGGTATTTGCAAAGTCCTTTGCAGACTTTAAAGAGCTGTTGCTACTATTATTTAGAGCAGGTGTCCCCAAACTTTTTACACAGAGGGCCAGTTCATTGTCCCTCAGACCGTGGGAGGGCTGGACTATTAAAAAAATCTATGAACAAATCTGTATACTGCTGTCTGGGATAGTGGAGGCTGCAGCGCTGGCTGTGATGGGCTTGTCACACCTTGCATAGGCCCATCACTGCCATCAATATACTGGGCAACAGTATACATAGTATAGAATGCTGACGTCTTCCATTGTGCAGTCACCCAATCCTTTGCTCAGCGCCTTGTTCTCATTCAGTTACTCTCAGGACAAGTCACCATGCAAAGGATTATGTGGTATTGTACATGAGTGATGCCATGCTTTGAGGTGCTGCCACATACAGTGCTCCTCTCACTGACCACCAATGAAAGAAATATCCCTTCCAGAAGTGTGGTGGGGGCCAGATAAATGGCCTCAGGGGGCTGCATATGGCCCATGGGCTCTAGTTTGGGGACCCCTGATTTAGAGTTTTAAAATGTAGTTGACAGTATGGTATATTAAATAGAGCTCAGCACAGACCCTGGAAACTTTGTAAGCTTCTTCAGGACAGGGGCTAAATTTTCTTTTGTGTTTTTGTATTCTCACTCCTAACAAGCCTTCCTAAATTTACTATATGCCCAATAAGCCAAATGTTGTTGAATTTGTTCATTTGAATGGAAAGAATGGATTTTTTTCCCCATTAGCTTCTCATCTTTGTCCACTCTAGAAACTAACATGCCTCTCCCAGGATAAACTCACCACCTGAAGTCTCATCATACTGGAGATCAATTTAGACTTTGAAACTCAACAACTTCTCTCCCCTCTGATTGGAGGGCTCTAGGGCAGAGTAATCAACTCCTTCCAGAACCTTCTTTCATAAAAGGGCTCAGAATTCTCTAATTAGCCTGCATTTCCCATCAGATGCTCTCCTAAGGGATAGCTAAGTGGTGCAGTAGATAAAGCACTAGGCTTGGAGTCAGCAAGACTCATCTTCCTAATTTCAAATCTCACCTCAGACTCTTACTAGATGTGTGACCCTGGGTAAGTCATTTAATCCCATTTGCCTCAGTTTCCTCATCTGTGAAATGAGCTGAAGAAGGAAATGGCAAACCACTTCTGTACCTTTGCCAAGAAAACCAAGAAGAGTTGGACACAACTGGACAATAACCAGAAGCTCTGCTTGGTTTCTATTCCATCATGACCCCCATGCTGGGTACCTTCTGGTATATCCTCTTCAGTTTCCTTTTATATATTGTCTTCTCCCTGTAGATTGTAAACTCTTTGAGGACAGAGATTGTCTTTTTCTTATTTGTATCCCTGTTCTTTTCACAGTGCCTGGCACATATTGACTTTTGAATAAAAATTCCTGGAGAGAGGCTATGTAAAAATAGACTCGAATCCAAGACTTCAATCCCCAGAAATCCTTGCTCCACTTCCCCAGAATGCCCTCTAATCTCACTGAATTCTCACCTGGGCCAAGAGCAAAATGGGGTATTTAAACCTGGTTGTCAATAGGCTCGGCCTCTTTTCGACTTCCATTTTGGAGCAGACGCGTTTCTTTCATGATGTGAGGTTATCTTGTCTAGACCTCTCTGGCCTAGACATGTGCTTTCTTATTCTGTATTTTCTTTAATCCTTAACCTTTAATAAATCCCATAAAAATATAATACTCCTTGCAGAGAGAAACTAATTTCTACCTGCATCAGTCTCCCCAAAATTTTAATCTTTACTTAAACCTGGTTGTGAATAGGCTCGGCCTCTTTTTGACTTCCATTTTGGAGCAGAGTCTCTTTCATGATGTGAGGTTATCTTGTCTAGGACTCTCTGGCCTAGGCATGTGCTTTCTTATTCTGTATTTTCTTAATCCTTAACCTTTAATAAACCTCACAAAAATATAATACTCATTGCATAGAGAAACTAATTTCTACCTGCCTCAGTCTCCCCAAAATTTTAATCTTTACAGCTACAAGCAAAAGACTGGACACAAACTGCCTTGTTTGAATGCCTCTTGGGGTTTGAGCCTGAATTGCTTCTCAAAGGAAGTGTCCTAGTGTCCTAGGTCCATTTCTACATACTGTATATACATACACAAGCGAGCACACATACACACAGACAGATTAAGCACCCATAAAAAATGTAAATGGAGGCATAGATAGGTGGTTCAGTGAATTAAGAGTCAGGCCTGGAGTTGGGATGAACTGGGTTCAAATCTGACCTCAGACACTTCCTAGATGTGTGATCCTGGGCAAGTCATTTAACCCCCATTGCCTAGCCCTTACTGCTCTTCTGCCTTGGAACCAATATACAGTATTGAATCTATGACAGAAGGTAAGAGCTTAAAAAAATGTAGCTAGTTTGATTGCTCCATATTCCTATGGCTCATTATCATACTCCCATGAGTTTGTATTAATATTCTCAGGTTGCTGATACACATGTGAAATAAGGTAGCAATATAATTTTCATTGTGGACATTATTTAAAAAAGAAAAAAGTGCAACTTAAGCACATCACTGTACATTCTTGTTTCCTGGGTATTGTTTAAAAATAGTTCTGTTCAAATCCTGGTTCTTCTATGTTCTAGTTGTGGTACTTTGGCAAAATTGCTTAACATCTCCCTGCCTCAGTTTCTCCATCTGAAAACTAAAGCTTTAGAGGCTGCTGTCCTGCTACCTAACTTACAGGGCTATTGTTAGTGCTATATAAATAACAGCAATAATTAGAGCAATGACTGACATTTTTATAATGATTTAAGATTTACAAAGCATTTTATACATGTTGCTGTGCAGTTGTTTCAAATGTACTTGACTCTTTGTGAGCCTATTCAGGGTTTTCTTGGCAAAAATCCTGAAGTGGTTGGCCATTTCTTTCTCCAGCTCTTTTTATAGATAAGGAAACTAAGGTAAACAGGGTTAAGTGACTTGACCAGGGTCACACAGCTAGTATCTGAGGCTGGGTTTGAATTTGTCTTCCTGACACCAGGTAAGTTACTATTCTATTCACCATGCCACCTAGCTGCCTCATTATAGGCATTATGTCAATTAGTTATGCATCCTCTGCATCTCTTACAGAATCACAGGATCCAAAGGAACCAAAATAACCAGTAGGTTGATATACACACTAAAAGAATACCCATATTTTCCATGGAAGTATAGAAAGACTTCCACAGTCTGGAGTCAAATGACCTGAATTTAAATCTCACTTCTGTCAATACATATGAGACACTTGAACTCCCTAGAGTTTAGGGTACTTATCTATAAAATTGGGACAAAGAGGTGTGACTAGATCAGTGATGGCAAACCTTTTAGAGACAGAGTGCCCAAACTGCACCTTCACACTGCATGTAAACTACCCCCTTACCCTAGACAGGGGAGGGACAAAGGGCTCCTATTGGACTGCTGGACAGAGGGGCAGGTGATATGAAAAAAAATGTCCTCAGGCACAGTGGAGAGGGGGAAGGGAGAAGCTCCCTCTGGCATATGTGCCATAGGTTCTTTTAACACAGGACTAGATGTTCTCTGGAATTCCTTCCAGCTTTAAATCTATAATGCTCTGTATAGTTCTATATCTGAAGTACTCTCATCTAACTTCAGCTTGAAGAATTCCAGAGAGGAGAAACCCACTTTCCTCCAGAGAAAGGGCATTTTTCTTTTGGATGTATCTAATTGCTAATAAATTTTTCTTTACATCAAGCTTAAATTTGCCTGTTTGCAAATTCCACCCCTTTTTTCATAATTCATAATTCTACCTTCGGGGGCCAAACAAAGTAATTCTAATCATTCTTTCAAGTGATAGTCTTGCAAATCCTTGAAGACAGTTTCTCTCAGTGAAGAATTTCATTCAACTCTATATAAATATTCCTGAATAAGGTCTCATATGTTCATAATACACACTCTGAACCAAAATATGGGAAGCAAAGATGAAGTGACTTGCCCAAGGCCACTAGGCAAATAGTAGCAGAGCTGACCTCTCCTGATGATCCATACTGTGTTTCCAGAATTTTTCTTTAAACAAACAAACAAACAAAACTCCACTAGGAACTTAGAATCCATTGTGACTCTAGTCCTATACTTACTCTCCTACTTGGAGGCACGTCCATTTTCTTCTGAAGTCAGGGGAGGATAAATAAAAAAGAAATAAAAGATGTGTCTTCTTGAGCTGTGCCCACTGGGCAAAAGTCTACCTGGTTGAAATTTAATTTAATTAAAAAAAAATCTCTTTGAAGATTTGTTTGGGTTAACTTTTTTAGAAAATCAGAACCCCAAACATATAAAGACAATCAACAATATTGTTGACCTGAATCCAAACCTGTGTTTTTCCAATTGATTTGAGATTGTAAATGTTTAGTTGATGCTTGTTGAGTGAAACACAAGGTTAGCTACAGAAAGCTCTACCTCTTGTTCAGTTTTCATTCAAAATTCCACATGTTGGGGCCTTAAGGAATATAAAGCATTTCAAATTCTGTTGAATTTCAGAAGTAAAGTTAGCACAGAAATAATTTTAAAAGTAAATGTAAACTGTGAGGAGTCAACAGCCTAAAGGTCTAAAGAAAGACAAGAATAATTTGCATTGCAAAGCAGGGAGTGCTCGGTTGACTAACCTTAAGGGGTTTCTTTTCTCAAAGGCAACAACAAAATGGGAATAAATCAATGTAATTGGAGTGACTATGTAAACCCTTGGAGCATTGAGGAGAAAAACTTCTTCCTCTTTGATTTCAATAACATTATGCAAAGAATCAAATTTTAACTCAGTTAAAAAAAATGTTTTATTGATTTCTTTTGTTTGGGAAATGAAATTGTTTAAATTGCACTGTTATTTCATGCTGTCCTAAATCTATGCCTTTTTCCTTTAGTGAGGCAGAGAGCCTATTTTCTATAACTTAGTATGTATGTGGTTCAGAGAAGCCAAGTGATTTACCCCAGATCACACAGCTAGAAAAATTCTGATTTTGAACTCAGATCTTTCTTTTTTTTTTTTTAAACCCTTACCTTCCATCTTGGAATCAATACTGTGTATTGGCTCCAAGGCAGAAGAGTGGTAAGGGCTAGGCAATGGGGGGTCAAGTGACTTGCCCAGGGTCACACAGCTGGGAAGTGTCTGAGGTCAGATTTGAAGGTCTTTCTTTTTTTAAAGAACTCTGGCAAACTAAAACTATGGGCATAATTGAAAGAAATTCCCACAGAGATAAGGTTGTGGAAGTAAAGTTAGTTCAGTATGATTTACATAGATGAGAAGGATTTGGTTTTTTATCTCAACAGAGAATTCCCAATGCAAACTTCATGACAGGATAGAACTATAGCCTGTATGAGACACGGTATAGATTGTGTGTAGACTTGTATTGAGAACATATTCTATAAGCAGCATTTCGGGGGCTGACTATAAGGAAAGGTCATATTCCAAAGCATGTCTAATAATTCTGCATGTGTGTGACTTTTCTCTATGGTCTTCCCTCAATGAGGGACAGCACTCTTCTCTATGCTACAATTAATTGTCAGGCATAATCGAACATTCTTATTTTTATGCCATAATTTAAAAAAAAGAGATCATGTAGAGGGAGGATAAAACTATCAGTCTATGGCAGCCGGGTGGCACAGTGAACAGAATGCCAGGCCTGGAGTCAGGAGGACCTGGGTTCAAATTTGATCTCAGGCATGTCCTAGCTATGTGATCCTGAGCAAGTCACTCAACCCCATTTACCAAGCCCTTGTCCTTCCTTCTTGAGTTCTTACTAGGGCAGAAGATAAGGGTTTAAAAAAATAGTCAATTCCCCCTCCTCCCCCCCCCCCATGCTTTCCCTACTTCTCCCTCCATCCCCCATCAATATGCAGGGATTCACTATTCTAACTAGTTGGAGATCCTTGAGCTTCTCTAGCCAAGTCCACCTCCTCCCAGTGATTATGAACCCCAGGTTGCCATTGTTCCAACTCCATTCCTTATCTTCCACTTGCTACTCCCTTATTGCCAGCCTCCTGAACCAAATACCCCAACGGTGCTACTCTAAAGCTACCCGCCCCTTCCTCAGTGCTCCCTGGAATGTTTGCTTCTAGATAGCAGCCTTTTATCTTACAATTGTTTCTCCCTCCCTCTCCTCATGACAGTTTCCTTGGACACTCTAGAACTAATTAAGACTTTTTCTCTTACCTGACTCAATGGTCCTAGTGGTGGGGTTGGAATACTCTGCATTCCTCAGGCTACTTTGAGACTCTCCCTATATCACCTTCACTTTCTTATCTCTCCTTCTTTGGGGTTCATTCTATTCGATTCATACGAATTACCCTATAAAGATTCCAGTGGCTATTATCCACTGACTTCTAGAACAGTCCTCAGTTCCTGAGTTCAGTGCCTGGCCAATGCTCCTTCCTTCTCTCATACTAGTGTCATGGGCATTGTACCCCCAGAAACTCAGGCAAGCTATTATCAGGGAAATTCCTCTGCTCCCTGAGGTCCTCATGATTCCCAACCCCAAACGCCTGACCTAGAAGATTACCCTCCTTGGATTGCCCCCATAGAATTGAGATGGACAGAGACACACCTCATCCATTCATCTTCCAAATCAGGAGAACCACCCCAATGCCCTTGGGCTAACCTTCACCCCCAGACCCCTGCTCCAGAGTCAGGTCCCCACTGTTCTAGAAGAATATAAAAACCCTAGAATGGAGGCATTGGGGAACAACCTCCCAGGTTGCTCCACTTTTGCTGTCTTGCTGGCTGAAAATTCAACATTATTAAGAAATCTCTCTCTTTACTTTTAAGTTAAGTTTCTGAGTCGTGCATTCTTGCAAAAGGTATCCTTCCTGAACCTCAGGGGTGCACCTCTACACCCCACAACACTAGAAGACTTCAATATAAAGAAATAAAGATGAATAAATATGTGTGTGTGTATGTGTGTACAGATATCCCTTCCACATCATGGGAGCGATGATTGATCTGGAAAGTTCTTGCAAAATTTTTTGGCCCTTCCTTTGTACCAGAAAAGTCTGATTTTTTTCCTTTTTCTTTTATGGGGTGTTTATAGTACCTTATTGTAAAATTTGGTTGGAGTATTTGGTCATAGACTATATGTAGGTTAATGTTAAGATATCTCTTCATTTCTAGCCTTTGTAAGTCATCTGCTAGCTCTTATGTTATTTTTGCAAACTTTAACTTTTTTATTTATATTAACTTAAAAAATCGTGCATATTTATGGCATTAAAAGATAAAATATATTGATATTATACAATACTATATATATATATTCTCTGCATTTCTGAGATTCTAAACATTTTCTGTGTTGTCTACTGGCCTTATCATGTTGCCCGCAAACCCCCCCCCCCCATTCCATTTAATTTCTTATGCCAAACCACAATTGGGGAAGTCTCAGGGTGGAAGTAATACCTATATATCTTGTATGTGTGTGTGTGTGTGTGTGTGTTTCTTTAATACATACATATATACATATACACACAAACACATATGTTGTGTGTATATGTATATATGTATATATACATATCTGTGTGTGTATGTATATGTTCTCCCTTCAATTTCACTGTTCCACAGTTCAATGAGCTACTCCTTCACCCTCCCACAACTACACCAGAGTTGGTCACATCCTTGGGCTTTCTAACATCTGTAAAAGCACTACTCCATATTCATGAACTCTGAAATTACTTTATCTGACCATAATCTATGGTTATTATATCTCTACTTCTGACTTTCCATTTTAAAACCCATTATTCTTCCTCACTCTTACCTCTAATCCTTCCTACTTTCAGTTCTTTCCCAGCCTTTAGGCTGGCTTTACTCTTGGTCCTTTCCCCATTTTGATCCCTTGGTGAAGAAGTATGGTTCAATTCAATTCTGCCCTCTTTTCTTGGAAAACTCCTTTATAGGTATAAGTGATCCTATTCCACCCTGTCTTCTCCAGAAGTTTGTCCTTTCTAAGACCCTCTCTTACCAATCTTCAGTCTTTCCCTATCTGTTGCCTGTTTCTCTACTGCCTATTAGAATTCTCATGTCTTCTCATCTCAAAAAACTCATGAGATCCATCCATTTCCAATGGCTATTCTCCCATATCTCTCCTTATGTTTTGTGGTTAAACCCCTTAAGAAGGCTGTCTATCATCCTTTTCTCCCTCTCTCTTAATTCTCTGTGATATGGCTTACAACTTCATTATTTAATCAAACTTCTTTCCTCAAAATTACCAGTGATATCTTTTTTTAAAAAATCTTTACCTTCCATCTTAGATTCAATACTATGTATAAGCAGGCAGTATCTAAAGCAGGAAAAGGGTGACGAGGCAATTTGGGGTAAGTAACTGAGGAATCACAATTTGAACCCAGGACTTCCCATCTCCAGGCCAGGCTCTCTTTACACTAAACCACCTAGCTGTCCCCACCAATGATAACTTGACTGTTAAATGTAATGACTTTTCTAAGTCTTTATCCTTCTTAACTTTGGGAGCCACTGACAATGATCACCCTTTTTCCTTTACAGGGTTTTTATGTTTTGTTTTTTGACTCTGATTCCTCCTGGTTCTCTTCCTACCTATCTAACCATTCCTCAGTCCCCTTTGATGGATCTTCATCCATACCATGCCTACTAATGATGGTTGTCCCTCCAGGTTCTGTCCTAGGTCCTATTCCCTTCTCCCTATTTCACTTGGTGATTTCATCAGCACTAATGGATTCAGCTGTCATCTGTATGCAAATGATCCCCAGATCTTTTTCTACAGTACTAACCTTTCTCATGTCCTTCAGGTTCACATTTCTATCTCCCTATTGGTTAACTCAAATTGATGTATCAGAGTTTTCTTAATCTCAACATATCCAAAACCAAATTCATTATCTTTTCCTTAAAACTCTCTCCTTTTCCTAACTTTCAAATTTCCTTCTATGGTCCTACCATCTTCCCAGTTACCCAGGTTCCAAACCTAGGTGTCATACTCAACTCTTTACTTTCTCATCCTCCATATCCAATTGGCTGCCAAGTCCTGTGTCATCTCTTTTATATTCCCCTTTCTCTCCTCTGACAGTGCCATCTTCCTGGTGCAGTCTCTTATTACCTCACACCTGGACTACTACAATAGCCTGCAAGTTGGTCTTCCTGCTTCAAATCTCTCCCCACTCCAATCCATCATCAACTCAACTATTAAAGGGATATTCCTAAGGTACAGGTCTCATTGTGTCACCACCAACAACAACTTAATAAACTTCAGTGGTTCCCTGTAACCTGCAGGACCAGATATGACCTTTTCTATCTGACTTTTAAAGCTCTTCATAACCTGATTCCTTCTTACCTTTCTACTCTTCTTACTATCATTATCACCATAGTCTATGATCCAGTAACATTGGCCTCTTTGCAGTCCCAACTCCAGGCATTTTCATTGGCTGATCCCCATTCTTAGAACTCTCTCTCCTCATCTTTTCCTCCTGACTCCCCTGTTTTCCTTCAAGTCTCAGCTGAAGTCTTGTTTCCTGCAAGAAGTCTTTCATTGTCCTTAATCTTAGTGCTATCTCTTTGTTTTAGTTAAAATTATCTCTAAGATAGGAGGGAAAATATATATGTGTGTGTATGTATCTAAGAACATAAGTTTATTGATTATATCAGGTTTATTGGTTAGGCCAGTGGCATAATCGATAAAGTGATATAGCCATCTCCATGACTCTCTCTCACTACCAAAGACTATCAAAGTTGGGTTAGGCAGTCTAATAAGTATATTTTTAGGAGCTCATTATTCAACCTCTCCCTTGACCACCCAAGACATCTTTAATTGTTGATAGCTAAATAAGATGTGGTCCATCAGCCTAATTCACCCATTCCCATAGATGGAGATAGATCACATAGGCTAGAAAAGGATCCCTCTATCCTTTATCTATTAACCAAATCCTGTCAAAAAGGAAGACTTTCTTGGGATTCTCAGGGGAAAGAAAATACAAAAAAATAGCTGACTAGATGATATCACTGACCCTGATCCCAGACACAGATTCCTGTGAATTATACAGTAATTTCCCTTAATATTTGGGAATTAATAGTGTATAAAAATAAATTCTCTCACCTCTAAGATTATTTCCAATTTACCTTGAATATATCTTGTTTTATATAATTGCTTGCATGCTATTTCCCCCATTAGACTGTGGGCTCTTTGAAAGCAAAGACTGGAATTTTAGTTTTTATTTATTTTTTCTTTCTTTGTATCTGCAGTGCTTAGAACAGTGACTGGTACATAGTATATCTGTAATAAATGATTATTGACTTGACATTAATCTCCTGCTCAAAAAGCTTTAATGACTCCATACGACCAGTGGATAAAATACAATCTTCTTAGCCCAATATTTGAGGAGCTGCCCAATTTGGCTTTGATGTATCTTTTCAAACTCATCTCCAGTTACTGTTTTTAATATTCTTCTCTCAAACTAGACTATTCCCTATTCCTTGTTCTAGTTTTGTTTTTTCTCTCTCCATGCCTTTGTTCACACATCTTCTCTGACAAAAATGCGCCACTACATTCTGCCCATCTCTGATTATTGTGATTTAAGACTTTCCTTCAAGACCCAACCCAGATGCTTCTCTTCAGTGAAGCCTTCCCACATCTTCCTTTTAAATTTCTATTCCCTTCTCCCAAGTTTTAAAGTATTTTCTTTTCAAGTTTCTTATAGCATAATTTTCCACTCTTCCTTTGCCCTTATTATATTTTCATTTGTGCCATAGTTATTTTATTACATTGCAGAATAGATAACTGCCCTGTGAGTCAAGAAGATGTGAATTCAAGTCCTATCTTGGACACTTTCTAGCTGTGTGATCCTGGGTCTCATCATTCAGGACTCTAGGGAAATCTCTAAGAGTTTAAGTTGTGGCAAAGATACAGAGCAGCTTCACAAGGAAGTTGTAGTGAAATTTGGGGTCTGAGCCCCTATCCTTTATACGTATGACTGTTTATGTATGGGTCTTGTCTGCTCTACTAGGCTGTAACTAATAACTGTCTTACAGCATGCACTTAATACATGTTTGTTGATTCTTTGATTATAAGTTACTCAGGGATAGAACCTGTGTCTTGCTTTACAATTGTGCATTTCCCTCTGTGCCTAACACAGTGCCTTGTCCATAACAAGTGCTTAAATGGTTTTAAAAAATTGAATTAAATCAAGATCCTTTCTTAATTTATTATTGATCCTGAGGTCACAACTTGCTTAAGTAACTTTATCTTGGGGCTTAAGAACCCTTTTTGTCAGGAAGTTCCTTAAGGTTAACAGGGATGCAACTTACTAAAGAGGTGTTCTGTACCGATTGTTATTTATGACTCCTCGAAGACACAACATGAAGTGAAACTCAATAATAGGGGACCTTTGTCCCATAGGAACAATGTTAATGGAATTCCAGACAGAGAGTCCTCCGAGCAATGTTACAGTCGAATTTTATGACTCTGTAAGGTTGAGTTATAAGGTATTAAAAATATTATCGTAAAACAGGGTTTGGAGGATTTTTTTTCCTCCTTTTATTTTAGGCCTCTGACAGTTCCAGAAATATAGGTAGGAGGGGGGAAGAGAGTGAATTCTAAGGATATATAATATCAATTACATATATATATATATAATATATATGATATATAATATCTATCTATCTATCTATCTATCTATCTATCTATCTATCTAGTCTCCCAAGGATGAACCTACATTCTAAAGGGTTTCATTGGGTCAGGTAAGAACATAGTAGACCAAGCTGGCACAAGAGCATGGGAGGAGGATTAGGCAGGGAATAGGAGCACTAGTCAAAAAGATTAAGGTTTTACACATGTAAAACCCAATGGAATTGTATGTCAGCTACAGGAGGGGACAGGGAGAGGAGAGGAAAAGAACATGAATCATGGAACCATGGAAAAATATTCTACATTAATTAAATAAAAATTTTCCAAATTAAAAAAAAAGATTAAGGTCTTAGATATATTGAGTCAGGTCAACCCTTACTATTGCCAATGATTTCTTTCTTGATTAATACAGATTTCCCCAAGAAACCTCCATTCTCTTAAGTAGTCCTTTTCTATAAGCCCCTAAATCCATCCTCCTTGGTTTTGTAGTCCAGAAATGCCCTGGTACCAATCCTGTCTAATTTTTTGCTTTGTGACCATTCTCATTTAATTTGGATATCTCCCACCTAAAGTTTTGTCTAAATACTCCCATGTCAGTTCTACCTAAGGTGTCCAATGGGAACTCTTAAGCCACACCAGTTTGGTGGTTACTAGCTTTCTCTTTACCTAAAAGAAGCCCTGAGTTCCTACAGAGAATCTGAGAGTTTGAGGAGACATCAGAAGCCATTGAGTTGAGGCGGCAACAAGACATCCATCAAGGGCTCATTTAGTCTTTGCTTGAGGAGAAAAAGGACACAGTGAGAGGAAATCACTGTCTTCAGAGGAACCTCATTTCACTTTTAGCTAGCTTCAAGTGTTAGAAAGGTTTTCCCTAATTGAACCCTGAGTGGCTTCTTTGAAATGTCTACCCACTGCTCTTTGGTTCTGCCCTCTGGACCAAACAGAATAAGCTGTCTCATTTCTCTTTTCAGTAACAGACCTTGGAATACTTTAAGACAGCCATCTTGTCCCTCCACTCCTCCTGGGGACTATTTCAATTGATCCCTTTACAACAAAATGTTAATGCCCCTTTCCACTGTACACAGTAAATGTGTGCTAATATGGAGGTCATGCAAAGTCATAGTCTTAGTGTCAGAAGGGACCTCATTTGGTTCCTCTTGCATCAAGTTAATTAAACGGAACAATTCAAATTTATATAGCATAAAAAGTTTGCAAAATATTTTACATATACTTTCTCATGTCATCTTCACAATAACCCTGTGAGGTGGGTGCTATCATTATCCCTATCTTGTAGATGTGGGAACTGAGAATCAGGATATTTCTGAACCTAGATTATGTAAAAATTAATAGTTGTTGGGGTGCTAAGTGACTCAGTGGATTGAGAGTCAGGAGAAGAGATGGGAGGTCCTTGGGTTCAAATCTTGCCTCTGACACTTTCTAGCTGTATGAGCCCTTACTGCCCCTCTGCCTTGGAGTCAATACACAGTATTGAGTCTAAGACAAAAGGTAAGGGTTAAAAAAAAGTTAATAGTGGTAGTAGTGGTGGTGGTAGAAGCAGCAGTAGTAGAGAAAAAGATGAAGAGGAGGAAGGAGAATAGCAGGAACAGAACATTTGCTAGCATAGCCTTCACAGGTGAATCTCTTGCCTTGTTGGGATTTTCTTGAATTAAAATGGCAAATGAATGATTGAAATACATACCCCAATGAGCACACGCATCTTCCCAAGGTGCCGGCATTGTCATCATGACCGCCACTGTTACTAGTGTGCAGGAATGGGCGGTCTATGGTGATATTTGAGTACCAGGAAAGAAGTACAGACCATGGTCATCAAACCCCAAACAGGAGCTAGTGTCTTGTTTTGTCCTACTTGTACCATACTTACTAGTAAGACCAGTCTTTATAGACTCTTCTGGATTTACCACTAAGAAAAGAAGTTTATATCTTTAAGGAGAAGCTCTGAGACCTGAACTATTTACAGACATATCTCAAAGGTAGCAGTTTGGTGTGTAAACTTGATAAATGCAGTACAACTAATTAACTTCGGGTTTATTAAAGCAGAGGCTCCTGACAAACAATCTAACTTGCACAGTGGAGATTAACTGTTTTCCCCAAAGGACACCAGCAAATTTTAGCTCTCTCCTCCAGTCCTGCCCCTCTCCCTTACTAGGGCCCTTTTTGCTTCTATCAAGATACTAAACCCCAGTACTTGGGGAGGCTCAGTGATAATCCAAGTTCTAAAAACTTCCAGGAAGATAACTCAGTCAAATAGCAGTTTATGGGAAGAAGATCTGGGGGTTTAATGGATCATATTCTCAATATGTTTAGTGGATTATATTCTCAATAGGAATCAACAATATGATTTGGCAGGAATTAAAGTTAATAAACTTTTCGGATGACTGGAGTGTTCAGGATTCAGGGACACAACGATTCCACTATTTTTTTTCCTGATCAAACCATATGTCAAGTCACCAAAATTTATTAAGTGCCTGCTGTGTACTAGTCACTTTGCTAAGTTCCAGAGATATGAAGAAAATAAAAATAATTAATTTCATCTGTCAAAGAGATCACAGTCTCATTGGGAGACAACATGTAATCAATTATGAACAAACAAGATATGTATGTTCAGGATAATTTGGAGATAATCTCAGAGGGAAGGCACTAAGAATAAAGAGCACTATGGAATGCTTCTTGAAGAAAGAGGAAATTTATCTGAGACTCAAAGGAAGTCAGAGAAGCCAAGAACTAGAGAGAGGGAGGAAAAGAATTTCAGGCTTGGGGGACATCCAGTGAGAATGCCCAGAGTTGGTTGATATGTACAGCAACTAGATATCACAGTTTAATAGAACTGGAATCAAGAAGACCTGGAGTCAAGAAGACAAGAAGTCAAGAGTTAAGAGTTTAAATAAGGCTTCATACCCTTACTAGCTGTGTGACCCAGGGCAAGTCATTTAACAAATGACTGCCTCAGCTTTCTCTTCTATAAAATTAATAATACCACCTACGTCCTTGGGTTATTGTGAGGTTCAAATGGGATAATAATTGTAAAGCAATTAGCATACTGCCTGGCACATAGTGAGTTCTATGTGTTCATTATTATTGTTGTTGTTGTTGTTATTGATAAGGGATGTATATATAGTAGTAGTCTCTCGGAAGCCAAGAATGACGATTGTCTTTGTGCATTATCATCTATTGATATACATAGATGAGTGTGCACAAAGATACTTGTGCATGAAAGAGATTTAAGCAGAAAAGTCGGTGCACAGAGACAAACCACTCTCTCAGCAGTGGAAGCCTGGGTCCAGTAGCACGAAAAGTCATTACACCTGGAGACTTCCTCAGCTGCATTGGATGGCCGTGTTGTCTTTTGTGCTCCAACACGCCCTAAGCACTCCACAGTGCTTTGCTGCGTCACCATCTCAGCCATTGAACCTTCTTGTTGGTTTCTTCCACCTGTTCGGCCAAAGCAGTCTTCACATGCTGGGTGAGCAAAGCCTTGGTTCACCAGGGGTCTATGACCCAATGGTTACCCTCACAAGGTTTGGCCGGCCTGTCAAAGCCGTTGCTCATACATACATATATATATATATATATATATATATATATATATATATATATATATATGTATGTGGAACTGAAAGAAACCAGAATGTGGAAAGGAGTAAGGTGTAAAGAGCCTTGGAAATGTAGGGAGAAGCCAGGCTATTAAATGCCAGATGAAGGGTTTTATATTTGGTCCAGGAGGTTACTAGAGTTTATTGAAGTCTCAGACTTGAGAGACTGGAGGAGAAACAATGGATGAGCGTCAACCAATTGTTTTATTTTTGTTTATTTTACATCAAAGGGATTTGATTTTGATAGAAGAAGACAATGAGGTTCCTGGGGAAGATCAATAGACTTTTCACCACTTTTAAAGGGTCAAAAGCACTGTAGAAAACTGGGTACTTAAATCTATGGTGACAGTAATAGTTTGTCCATGCCCCTGCAACCAGGACACCAGGAGAAACATCACAAGTTTCTTTTGCACTGTTAACTACATGTCTCCACCTTCAGTTTTATATTGTTGGGATGGTCATGAAGAGATCCTGATCTCTACTTGATCTCTACTGTCCCCATGATCCAGGATTTAGTAGTCAGGTGACTTGAGTTGGGGACAGGGACTGAAAAGACTTGTCTATCTTTGAGAGTAAGTAATTGGGTTGTTATGTGGAAGAAGTATAAGACATGTTCTATTTTCTTTTCTTTTTTAAAAAATTATTCATTTATTTAACCAATCACATGTAATAACAAATTTCCATATAAGTTTTCCAAAGTTATATGATCCAAATTGTCTCCCTTTCTCCTTTTCCTCCCCTCTCCCAGAGCTGGCGAACAAATGGATCTGGGTTACACATGTATTATTATGCAAAACATGTTTCTATATTGTTCATTTTTGTGAGTGAATAATTATCTAAAACCAAAACCCAAATAAACAAGTGAAAAATTATATGTTTTCATCTACATTTTGACTTCAACAATTCTTTCTCTAGAAGTGGATCGCATTCTTTGTCATAAATCCCTCAGAATTGTCCTGCTGGAGCATTGTATTGCTGATAGTAGCTGAGTCTATCACAGTTGATCAATCATTTCATAATATTGCTTTTATTGTATACATTGTTCTCCAGGTTCTGCATATTTCACTCTGCATCAGTTCATGTAGGTCTTTCTGAAATCATCCTTTTCATCATTTCTTACAGCACAATAGTATTCCATTACCATCATATGCACTTTTTGTTCATCCATTCCCCATTTGATGAGTATCCCTTCAATTTCCAATTCTTTGCCACCACAAAAAGAGTAGCTATAAATATTTTTGTACAAGTTGGTTCTTTCTCTGTCTCTTTTTTTAAATCTCTTTGGGATATGGACCTAGTAATGTTATTGCTAGATCAAAGGATATGCACTGTTTTATAGCCTGTGAATTTTAGATTACTCCACCCTAAATTATCCTTACAAGCTCTTTGGGCATAGTTCCAGATTGTCCTCCAGAATGATTGAATAAGATCACAATTTCTATTTGCTTTTAAAGAAAGAAATAAGTAGAAATCATAATGAGGTAGATTTAGGTCTGATAAAAGGACAATTTTCCTAAGAATAGTATAGTTATTATCCCTCTTGGGATTATCTTGGGATAACTGAGATTTCCTCAGGAGGTATTAAGTTCTCTATGACTAGATATCAGAGAAAGCCTGGATGGCCACTTGTTGGATGTGTTGTTTGAAAAAAAAAAGATACTTCTTCAGGTATAGAAGAGCACTAAAAAGTCCCTGAAGTCCTTTCCAACTGAATACTGTTCATCTGAATTCACTACTTATTTTTCTTGGAAACATGTCCCTTAACATGTCCCTTAAGTCTGCCTGACAACATCTATCCTCCCTCATGGCTTAACTTGAACCTGATTATTGCTCACAATTGCTTGAGCTTCAAAATCTCAGAAAATGTCCTCTCTAATTATTTTTAGACATTGCTGGGACACAATGGCAATACCTGACATAAGCCTGGGCAGTGAAGGGCTGTGTTAAGACCTCGAAGGCCAGGGTCATGCACTTATCTCTATCAAGCTCCTCTCATCTGATGACATTTCTCCTAAACTTGGCCCTTTATGGTTAATACACTCTCACTCATTCTTACTCTTCCCATTTTGGCAGGGCTAAACTCCTGACTTCTAAAGAAAAAGTTGCCTACTCACAAAGCCAAAGTTCACTCTCTTATTCCAATCTACCTCAATGGTACCTCAGTGTCTCACTCCAAGTTTGCTCATCCATTTCTCTGTGCTCTCTGAAACTCATTCTATAATTAACAAAATTCCTTTCATTTTAGACCTCTTTCTTTCTTGTTTCTTCCTTTTTTCCCTAATCACAGAGATCTGATGCCCCCTGGATGATACTATACTTGGTCTTGCCTTTCTAGTACTGGTTTCACTTTCTCTCATACTCCCTGGTTCACTCATCCTAGTGGAGAAGTCAGAATACTCTTATCAGACTCTCCATCACTTGGTAACCTGTCCTCGCTTAAAATGGATTCTAGGGGCAGCTGGGTAGCTCAGTGGATTGAGAGTCAGTCCTAGAGATGGGAAGTCCTAGGTTCAAATCTGGCCTCAGACACTTCCCAGCTGTGTGACCCTGAGCAAGTCACTTAACCTCCATTGCCTAGCTCTTACCACTCTTCTGCCTTGGAACCAATATACAGTATTGATTCCAAGATGGAGAGTAAGGGTTTAAAAAAAATGGATTCTATCTGTGTCAAGGAAGTTCATTCCTTCCCCCTCCTAAGTAGTTTGACCTGTCTATCAACATTCCTCACATAACACAGTTATGTCAGATTTTGCATCTGTGTAGTGCTGTATATCATCAAAAGTGAAGGGGCAGGTCCTGTCATGGCTTTGGTGGAATGGGTTTTTTAAATAGGCAAGGTGAACTTGGTCACGTGGTCTTAATTTTGTTAAATAATTAGGTTTGTTACTTCTATTTCATTTGTATTTGTGTGTAAGAAGAGGTAAGGGTTCATTGAGTAGTAGTAAGTACATGGGAGACGAGGCTCAGTGCAAACATACTATTGCATTCCCTACCTCCACATTTATCTGTGCTAGAGTACAACTTAACAATGAAATGGATGGGGCATTTAAATACATGCCCTTTGTAGCTATTACAATCTCATCCTGGAGGAGGGAGGATTTCTCATGGGGTTTGGTCTGGTCACACCTAGATAGTTCTATATTTGTAACTTCTCAGCTTACCTTCCACCAGGATGGTATGGTACTTCTGGTTTAGCCTATGTTATTCTACCTGTATCTGTGCGTGATTACAATGCTGGCTGGATAGACAAATTAAGTGCTGGAGTTCTAGGTTCTAGGCGGCATTCTAGACCCAAGAGGTCAAGACCAAATTCAGAAGCATCTTCATAAACTGTACAGAGGTTTTTTTCTGAGTTTCTCTCCTACCAAATTTTGGAATGATGTAATAGTAGACTTTGTTAAAAATATCTTTGCCAAAGTTCAAAGATTGGCTAAATCTGTAGAACTTGTGACCAGTATTCATGTGTTTATAGGTTTTTACATGACACACAGCAAGTCATGTGAATCCTAATGATAGTTGGTTTGTTTACAATTGTCCTAAAATGGGCTCTTATAATTTTGGGGATTTTGGTACTCCTTAGAATCTGTATTAGTTGTTATACTACTGTTTTTAAAAGACTTTTGCCTGGTGAAAAAAATATGTACTCTCACACTATGGATTCTGTCCAAATTAAGAGGGATACAAATCTCATTTTTAAGTGAGCACCTTTTGTGTTGTGCCTCTGCTTGGCTAACACGTTGTCACATGGAATATGAACTGTGAAATTGCGATTTTTTAAATTATTTTTTTTCTCTTTATGTTTGATATTTGATTTTTTTCCATATCCTTGGTGATACTTGAAGTACATGAAGTCAGTATTAATGTTTTTTTACTTGAAGGATGAAGTTTACAGTATATGTTTACATTATCTATTAGCCTAGTAACTAGTAACTTTAGACTATGGAAACCTGCCATACATTGATACATGTTATGGGACTTTGTTTAATGATTATGTCTGATTCCAAGAGAAGGGAACAAAAGAGCCACTATACAGTGCCAAGTAGCACAAGGTCAAAAAGGACCAAACCCAATCCAGGGAGGATTGTTGAACTTCTATGCCAATGGGAAAGGACTTGAACCTAGTGTGAAAATCAAGGTTGTGGCACTTGACATATGTTAAGGTGCAGGACTTCCTTGTACCATACTCCATCATGTGCAATATTCTGAGTCAAGTACCTCAGTTTGGCTGTCAATCTGGCTCTCCCTATCTCTGACAGTGAAGGTAAATCAGACTAGGGAATGATTTTTTCCCATTTGCTGCTGAAACTTATTCCTTTCTCTCTTATAGTTTTGCAATTTTCTGTAGTCCTGGCTGCAAATGGGTAAAGTGCTGTATTGCTGCTATTGTCCTACAAGCTTGTGGGATGTAAGTCACTTTAATTGGATCTTGTTACTGATTCAAGGCCTATTACAGATTTATTTTTTACTCAGAATTTTATACATGTAAGATTTTTATTTTATTTTTTATCATTTCTGTACTTCTTATTTTTATACAGAATTTAAGTTTTGCTTTTTATTTGGGATTTTTTTTGACAATTGTTTCATACACCACATAACTCAGTTATGTATCCCAGTGTGATTCTGGTGTTGGTCAACAACCTCCTCAGGGGGGATTGTGTAATTATCCTAAAAATCCAAGGTTTAAAATTTTTTGGAGAAATTTCAGGAAAAGAAACTTGCCAACACTGAATCAAGAAAGCAGATCCTTTTGGAGAAGGTGCTGTAAAGATACCTGAAGAAGCCACACATTACATCAAAAGATCCAGAATGAACTTTGAGATATAATGAACTGAATTGAAGGGGGTTGAACATACTTATTTTGAATGTAAACTCTTATGCCAAAGGGGACTGCCCCCTAACTGACATTTTATCAATTCATCTATCAATCAGTTTTTGTATTTTTCCTCTCCCATTTCCATCATATCTCTAACCATTGTAACTTCTTCTTAGAAAAATGCAATATTGAATGTACTTTTAGTTAGAAGGCATTTAGAGTTAAAAGATAGTTATATTTAAATGATCCATTGGGGATACTGGTCTCCCAAAGGATCACATGGTGGATTGTGTAAAGGAAGTTCATTTCCTCCCCCTCCTGAGTAGCTTGACCTGTCCATCAACATTCCTCACATAACACAGTTATGCCAGGTTTTGCATCTTTGTACATGCTATATGTCAACAAAAGTGAGGGGGCAGGTCCTTTGGGGGATTTTGAATGAATGTGGGAACAGAGTAGGCAAATAAGGGGGAAAGAAGAAGGGACTGGCAGGCTAGGTAACTTGTGGTCAGGTTACTTAGAGGAATGATGAGATTTAAAACTATGATTGTTTACCCTTTCTAATAAACTTTATAAAATTTATATCTGGGCAATGTTAAGATAATTTTTAGGGTTGTGACTTAAAATCTAAATTAATTTGGTTGCCAAGGAAATCCCTATAATAAAATACCCAACTCAGCTGGAAGTTTATGGTGATTTTAATTAATATAGAGAAAGAAATTAAGAAAGAGAGAGAGAGAGAGGAAAAGAGTTAATTTAAACTGCTCCAGATCAGGCTGAGCCAGGCCTTGGTTCAAGGTCTTGGCCAAGGGGACCTCCCTGAGAGCCAAGAGAAAAAGGAGTCAGTCTTATCACTTACCACATGACCCTCTCAAGGAAGCTGTCTGAGGGACCTCTTCCAGGCTTGAGTTCCAGGACCGAACTGGTGCCCAGGACTGCTCACAGGAAGTGACCAGCCATGTCCACCTCTCTGGGGAAAGAGACAGAAGAGAGGAAGTGACACACCCTATATAGACGGTTTTACATCACTCTCCTGCATCTCATCTGTACCAATGGTAGCATAAGCTTGACTTAAGACAGCCCAGGGGTCTGCCAGCTGTTTCTGCACATGTCTGTTGAAGGCCATCCTCCTAAATACTTAATCCTTAAGTATGGGTATAGACATTCCTGATTTTGTTAGACTAAGTAGGGTGGATGGGTGTAGACATTCCTGATTTTGTTAGACTACTATCTTCATTGTTACAATCAGGAGATAGCTAAATAAAATCTTCACAGTAGAAATATTAATATAATTCTTACACATTCAAATCTTATCACCCATTTCCATATCCTTATATCTATTATATATTGCCTCTTTCTTTTTTAATGATTTCAGAGTCTGAACCATATAGTATCCATTTTGACCCCAACTTTTAACTTCATGCTATGAGACTTCATCATGAGAAGATTTATTTCTAGTATATTGAATTATTTCTATTTCTGAGTTTTGAATTGAGATTGAGATTTGTTACTCAGATTTCTTTACTCATTCCTTTGTTCTAGTAAATTCAAGGAATGTTCTACCATAGAGTATCTTCCATTGTAGAGTAAATGAAAAGTGAGATTATGGATTCTATCTTGCCCAGTAAATAAAAACCAGCCTAGGCCAGGTGTGCCTGCAAGGCACAGAACAGAGTCCTTGACTCTCTAAGGTGTTGAATGGAGAATGTCATGCTTAATCAGATGGGACCTGATCATTGGGACATTGTAAGAGTTAAATTAGGAGTTTTGACAAAATAAGAGAGCAACTTTTAATAATTTTAGTTTTAATGAGAAAATAGTAGAGTTGTAAATTAATATTATCCCTTTAAGCCAGAGAAAAGAAAACTTCTAACAGCTTTTAACAATTAACAATTTAATTTAATTAAAATAGTGTAAAGAATTAAATTAAGGGTTTTGACTAAATATGTGAGAGTTCTAAAATAATATGGTGGTTGCTGATTTAAAATATTATAGCTCAAGTCAAAATTACTTTTAATAGCTTTTATTTACAAAGAGGTAGAAAGAATGAAAGTAGAGAAATATCAAAAGAGGAGAGAGAAGATGTCTAGCCTATCACACTAAATATTGCTCCAGTACTTGACTTAGCCTGGCAGGGCTTGTTAACCCTCGACCAGAGGACCTGGGGTTCCATCCATACAGTCTCTTCCAAGAGGGGAAGGCCTCTCTGGAACGAATCTCTCCAGAAGCCAGGAAAGAAAGACCAGCTTCTCACTCACCCAAGAAATAGTTCAAGAGCCAAGGTCCCAAATTGAAACTGAGGTCCAAGTGCCAAGTTACCTTCAAGAGGCAGGTCATTAGCCAAAGCTCCAAACCAAAGATTCAAGCTGAATCCCCCCCATCCCCCCCCCCCCCCCCGCTGAAGACTTTCAAGACTTTTTAATAGTCACCTCTTGTCCCTTCCCATCTTCCCAGAGGTCAATCACAGCTTCCAAATTGCTTACCACTGCCCAGGAGTCAGTGTCTATGGGATCCACCTTTCATCCTCTGAAGGTGAAAGCTCTTATCATAGGCCTCTGAAGGTGTCAATTCTTATCATAGGATTCACAAGTATTAAATTTAAATTATGGTTGGACTGATAATATATTATTAATTAGGTGGTCACCAGGGATTTAATTTCTAAATCCCAAAATGAATTACTAAAGTAAATGGAATTTATGGTAGTTTATTTACAATATTTATAATAGAAAGAAGATATTAAGGAATGAGAGAGAGAGAAAAAAAACTCTGGCTTCTTCTGGTACCAATTAGAATTTCTAAGCCCCAGCCAGGGGAAGAGAGTCTCAAGAAGTTCGGCCTTTCCTGGAGGCTTCATGCCTCCAGAAAGGCAGGGTCACTAAGTCAGCTTTTCACTTACCAATAGAGACAGTCTTAAAGAAGTCTGGGTGTCTGCCTTCCAGTCACTCCTCCAAGTCAGTGCCCGAATCTCTGAATGAATGTCCGTCTTCCCTTCAGCTCCAAATGACTGATCCTTCACTCCAAGCCTGGGTGACTGACTATGTCTTCAGGTTTTTTTTTTCTCTATTTAAAGACCTTTTTCTCTTGTGTTACCTCCTCTAAGTTTTCACATCTACCAATCACAGCAGACACTTTTCTCCAGGACTGCCCATTCTTTAGTTCTCACCGTCTTTGGTTAGATTTTATCTTTTTGGGTTACTTAAATCCTCTTTTGTTAAGTTCACCTTTTGTAGTTACTTAACACCTTTTTGTGGTTAATTCACCTTATGTAGTTATTTAACACCTTTTTGTAGTTAAAATCTAAAAATAGATTATAGCTTATAATTCTAGCTTCACTATAAAAGAAGAGCTAAGTACCTTTATTGTTACAACCAGGAGATTACAATTTTATCTTCACAATAAAGAAAGAGCTAAGTATCTTCATTGTTACAATCAGGAGATAGCTAAATCCAATCTTCACACAAGTTTCTGATTGATTGGGTTAACAGAGTAAAGCTCTCCAAGTAAGTGACTGTGAACTCCTTTACTTAGTATTTAATAGGGGTTAAATAGGGGTATTTTAAATTTTTGGTTGGTAAAATTAAAAGCTGCTGATTTATAGACAAAGAAAGTTTGATTCACACTTCACAAGAGACAGTAAAATGAATATAGTAAAGGAGAGAAATATAGGAAAGAGGTAGAGAAAGAAAATTTCCTAAGGTCTATACTAGTTATCCTATAACTACTAACTAAAACTGCCTATATCTACCTATAACTGCCTATAACTATGCTAATAATACCACCCCACAAAGTTCCAACCCAATCCAGTCCAATCAAATCAACCCAATCAGTGTTTAATCCAATCCCATTTAGGTCTGTTAAAGAAGACCAGTCACCTTCCAAAAACCAATTTCCAACCCAAAAAAATGTTCAGCCACCTCCCAACCCAAAAAAAGGTCAAAAAGCCCTCTAAAGGCTAAAGCCAAAAAGCTCTCTCAGTAAGCTCAGGCCCGCCTTCATATTCCAGCAACTAAATGCCAAATACCAACCCAACTCACTCCCAGCAGCCATCATCCCTGAAACTGCAAGCCCTCACTGTCAACAACTACCAGTCCCAACTGTCAGCAACTGATTCCTTTTATAACTTTATCCTACCTCACTTCCTATCTCTATGGTTTCTACTTCCTGTCACTGTGGGTAGGTTAAACCCCTACACATCTCTATGGTAAGAGGACCACCAGGTCCCCTGTTAATTAAAAAAGGAATAAAAATTCCTTTTTACAGCATGATATATGATTTTCCATCATCCACCAAAGAATTAGAGAGGGACTAAGAGAATGACAGATCACCTCCTCTCTAGCTATTCACCAATTAGAGATGTCACGGGGAAAACTGAATAATGAGCTTCCAAAATTGTATTTAAGGATCCATAAGACTTTCTTTGGGAGTCTTAGATCATTGAGAGAGATCATAGATCAGTTAATTTATTGGTTATTGTTAGCCTTCAATGAATTGATTTTCTTACCCAGAAGCCATTATCCTGGAATTTTTGTCACAAACACAGGTGTTGAAGTTTCTTTAAATACTCTAATTTCCAAGTTCTTCAAGTCCCATGACCTATTCCTCAATTCCACTTTAACTATACAAAAAGGAGATTATATTCTTGATCTTGCCATTATCCAAAAGTCTATTCTATATTGGTGGTTATGTCAAGTAAAAATGAGGAAAGAGGAAGTCCTTGTTCTGTGCACACATTTATTGGGAAAGTTTCTAGAGTTTCTTCATCTTCATTTTTGGCTTAATAATTTTACCTCAAGTTGCTTCAAGAATACCTCCTCTAAGGAGGTAAGAATGTAAGAAATGACAAATTCCTATAACTAATGACAAATATGAATGCAGAGAAGCATGGAAAGATTTACATGTTCTATTACAGAATAAAGTATGGTGAGTCAAGAAACAACATATATGACTTCAATAATGTAAATGAAAAGAACAACTATAAAACCATCAAAAGGACTATGGGAAAATTACAAAGAATGAGCATAGCCTGTGCCCACCCCATTCCTTTGCTGAGGTGGGAAATCTATGGGTATGGAGCATTGCATATATTTTTTGGAAAAAAAATTTAATATGAATCCATTTTGCTTATTTTTTGCTCCCAAACAAACCCTTGATGCACTAAATACATATCAAGTAGGCCAGTTTTTATTTCATTCCATATTAAATGAAGATGCAAAGAATGCACTGGAGCATATAAAAAGATACAAAAAACAAAAACAAAAATCCACCAACAACATATAAAGAAGTCAAATAGCCCATTAGTCATCTCCCAATGTGAAATTAACTATCCAGGCAATACTTTGACATTCTAGTGAGTTTTTCTTTCTTATGTGGTCCCTCTAAGACTCATATTACCACCCAGTGGTTTAGACTAACCTTGGGGAACAAAGATATTTGAGGAGCTGAACAAGTAATCAATCCTCTTGCTGCTAAACCTATGTTTGTTTGTTTGTTTGTTTTTTGAAATCTTAAGACAAGGCTGCTGGCCTCTGGCTACCCTGTGGTAGGAATGCTTTGTTTTTATTTATTTATTTTTGAATTAATTTATTTAGTCAATTTAGAACATTATTCCTTGGTTACAATAATCACATTCTTTCCCTCCCTCCCTTCCATACACCCTTCCTGCAGCAGATGCGCAATTTCATTGGATATTACTGGATCAGAACCTATTTCCATGTTGTTGGTGTTTGCATTAGGATTTTCATTTAGAGTCTACATCCCCAGTTATATCCCCTCAACCCATGTATTCAAGCAGTTGTTTTTCTTCTGTTAAACCTATGTTTTTTTTTTATTGGCTTGACGCTTCAATTAGGAAATTACATAGACAGCCTCTTCTGCCTCAAAGGGAAGTGTTGTTGAAGTGTTGAGTCCTCTTTTCTTTCTAGGTTTTATCCTTTTTTTTTTAACTCTTACTTTCTTCCTCAGTAACACCTATAAGACAGAAAGAGAAAGGCTAAGCAAATGTGGTTAAGTGATTTTGCCCAGGGTTACACAGCTAGGAAATATCTGAGGTGAGATTTGAACCCAGGTCTTCCAGTAGAACATCTTATCCTTAAACTCTCAGCCCTCGAATATGAGCTGCAGTCAGTAGTTTCCTCTTCAGGATGTACCCCTAATCCTTCAGAACTTTCTCTCCAGTGTCTCAGAGATCTCTTCACCCTGGAAGTTCACTCCCCTCTCTGGACTACATGAATTGGCTGTTTCTATTCCAGAACCTCCATTTTATGGGGGATACATAGACTAGCCTTGACTTCATTCCTCTTCAACCTGTATTAACTTTTCCAGATGTTCTCTCCCATTACCCCAAGATGATTAATTTCATTTCTCTCTCACCTCCCCTTTCATTGTCCTTTTTTGTGTTATCTCCTACATTAGAAAGTAAGCTCCTTGAGGGCAAAGGACTATCTTTCTACTTGTATTTGGATTCCCAGAAACAGTGCCTGGTACATAGTGAGAAACTTCTTGACTTATTCTATCAGCAATGTACCAATAGACTTATCTACACTCTACTGGGAGAATAGAGTAGGATGTGACTTGTAATCCTATTTGGTTGAAGGAGGAAATCTATTGATTAGGGATTCTTCTAATCCTCCTTCCCCATCAGTTCTTTTTCCATCCTTGAAAATAATTTGTTTTGTTCAGGTTATCAATTGATTTTAAAACTTTAATTGAACACTAAATCTATCTGGATTTTATTTTTCTTTTAGTAGTTCTATATTTCCTGGAATGTAATAAGCATTAAATGCTAGTTTTTAAAAAATGAATTGAAGGTTTGTTCAATTTCACTTTCTAAGAATAGGTTAATTAAGGACTTCCCCCTTCCCTCCTTGCCTCCCTCCCTCCCTCTCTCCCTTCCTTCCTTCCTTCCTTTTTCTCTTTCTCCTTACTTTCCTCTTGCTGATGGAGGGCCTCCCCCTATAAACTAGAGGATTGACAATATAAATTAGATGTTCCATTTAGCAATCCTCTTTTTTTACAGTTTGTTACCATTTTTTTTTAACCCTTACCTTCTGTCTTAAAATCACTCCTGTGTATTGGCTCCAAGGCAGAAGAGTGGTAAGGGCCAGGCAATGGGGTTTAAGTGACTTGCCCAGGGTCACACAGCTGGGAAATGTCTGAGGTCAAATTTGAACCTAGGACCTCCCATTTCTAGGACTGACTCTCAATCCACTGAGCTACCCAGCTGCCCTCTATTACCATATTTTTAAAAGAATGTTTTATCTGCATCCTAAAACTTTTGCTATGTAGTATCATTATTATTGTTCTCTTTAATACAGTTATTGTTTCCATGATTTGTTCTTTGATTCATTCATTCAAGTATTGTTATTAAGTCTGTTTGGATTTTGTTACCTGTATTAATTATTACCTTTTTTTGTTTGTTTATGGTCTAAAGAAATGTCCTTCCTCTTTCTACCTTTATATTCAAATATTGAATATTTCTACTTTTTAAATATTTAAATTTTAAACCTTTTAATATTAAATAAATAAATATAAATATTTCTTTTTCTGTATACATTTTCTACATTTGTCAAAGAACCAAGAAATGGTGAGAATATGTATTTTCTTTAGTGTTCCCATTCAGAAGATGGCATTGCTGCTTGAAATCTAATTTGTCCTATAGTCATATTAGTTTGTAGTTTGTTTGCAAATATATTTACCTTTATGAATTTGGATTTTTTATACCATTTAGTCAAATACACTTAATGGTGATAATATTTTCATTGTCTATGGAATCTTTAAGCACAATACATTTTTCTGTTCATAACTCTTTATGTTGCCAATTTTTATTTTCCTTTGTCATAGTGTGATTACAACGAATTTCTTTTTCTTTGTCTATATTCCCCCAGATCTTTGACTTTTCTCTTTCCTCAACTAGATTAATGTGTTATTTGAAATCCTGCTTTCCCATTCCAGCATCACAGCCAACATTTTAGCTTAAATAATATTTTGTGGTACTTTATTTTGGGAAGTTTACATTTATTATGTCCTTTTCAACATTCCTATCTTTTTGTCATTTGTATTATGTAATGACTGGAATATGAATATACCTATATGGTATGTTTTATATATAAATATATAGTGTTTAAATACAGTGTCTATATATATGTACACTCAGAATACAAGAGCAAAACTCTAATGAGATAATGGATATTAAACATTCTGCAAACCTTAAAGTGCTATATAAATACTAGTTATCAACACTTTCATCATTATTATCGTCACTAGCCTAGAGTTACCTGGCTTATGTCTGCCTTCATTTTCTGAGCCTTCTATTTCACTCCTACTGAGCTCAAGTAATGTTTAAAGCAGTGTGCTAATAAATGTTAACAAGTGGACTCCAAAAGGGAAAAATATATATGCACACACACTTTAAAATTTAATCCATTTCATGAATTTTTTTCTCTAAAGGACCAAATCATAAATATTTAAGGCTTTCTGAGCCAAGAATTAAAGTCAAAGGTATTATGTAGATAGTTATATGATGACAAAGAAAATTAATTTTCATATATTTTTAATTACAAAGTTCAAAATATAAAAATATTGATAATTGTATAGAGTTTTGTTGTAATACAGGTCTACTAATGATAGGAATGGAACTGGTTTTTTTTGAGGAGGTAATGTTTCATTTAATTTGGGTTCAAAGTTAATGCTTCCTATTATCAAAATTGATTACAAATGTTCATTTATTAATGCTGATCTGTAATGGGATTTTACATATTTATTCTCTGAAAAAATATTTTCACATAAATAGATATTGCCAAATGCTGATATCTTTCCATGATATGTAGGTTTAATATATGTTTATACATATACATATATATTTAATATATATTTTTATAAGATATATGTTTAACTATAGAAACATTTAAGTTTAATTGAGCATATTTACCACTTAGAAGACATTTATTAAACACTATGAAATTCTTCTTTTGCTATTTTCTCTTAGAATGTCATTGTACTGCAGATTAATTGTATATGGAAGTTTCTTTTGTATTTGTATCAAGGTCTAAAAAATGCTGTTGGAACTGTAGTTTGAGCTTAGAAAATATATCTGCTGCAAATGTGTGTGGGAGTGGAAATCTTCTTGTTTTAACTTTTGACAGCATGGGAAGTGAATAAACCAGTTTGACATTCTTCTAATTCAAACAATGTTAATTGTCATTAACAATTGGTGCTGGGCAGCACCATCGCCAATGATGGGTCCCTAGACCACGAGATTAATGCCAGGATCCAAAAGGCCAGCCAGGCACTCAGGCGGCTGCACTCCAAAGTCCTCCAACACAGAGGTGTAAGCACTGCAACGAAGCTCAAAGTGTATAACGCAGTGGTCCTCAGCTCGCTCCTGTACGGTTGTGAGACATGGACACTGTACCGGAAGCACATGAAACAGCTGGAGCAATTCCACCAACGCTCCCTCCGCTCAATCATGAGGATCCGATGGCAGGACCGAATCACCAACCAGGAAGTCCTCGACAGAGCCAACTCCACCAGCATCGAAGTCCTGGTCCTCAAAACCCAGCTACGATGGTCTGGACACGTCATCCGCATGGACCCACAGCGAATACCAAGACAGGTATTCTATGGTGAACTGTCAGCTGGACTCAGGAAACAAGGCTGACCAAAGAGAAGATTCAAGGACCAGCTAAAGTCCAACTTGAAGTGGGCTGGCATGACACCAAAGCAACTAGAACTCGCTGCCTCTGACAGAAGCAGCTGGCGAACCCACATTAACCAGGCTGCCACCACCTTTGAAGATGAGCGACGTCGACGTCTTGCCGCTGCAGGTGAACGCCGACACCAGCCCACAACCACACCTCCCATAACAACTGGCATCCCAGGCCCCATGTGCCACAAACTCTGCGCCTCAGTCTTTGGACTCCAAAGCCACATGAGGGTACATCAATAGATGATAATGCACAAAGACAATTGTCATTCTGGGCTTCCAAGAGACTACTACCACCCTAATTGTCATCGAATTGACTATTATTGCAGTGTAAATTTAACAAGTAAGGGCTATTTTTTCTTGTAGTTTTAAGTTTAATTCATTAAGAAACATCAGATCTGTAGCAAAAGCTAATTAAAAAAAAAAACCATTTGCTTTTGATAGTAGTGGTTGAGGGTGGTTCTTCTCATTCAGCAAATGTCATCATTGGCCCTGAGCTCAAAAGATTATAAATTTTTTTTCTTCCTGTTTTGACATGATGGGTATGCACTAGAAAAAAAATTTTTTTAAATTAGATGTCATGGTAAGACGATTGGAATGCTGTCAAATTCCATCTGTATCTCTGATTTGTAGTGCAGTGAGCAGTAGTTTGAAATCAGGAGAGGGCCATTCTGTGGCGCAACTACCCAACTCTGCCACTGTGGCACATATGTAACTATAGACAAAATGTCAACAAACAAGCATGGCCGTGTTCCAATAAAATTTTATGGACACTAAAATCAGAATTTTGTATAATTTTCATGTTATGAAATAGTCTTCTTTTGACTTTTCCCAAATATTTAAAAATGTGAAACCATTCTTTGCTCTTGGCTCATTAAAAAAAAAAGGAAACAAAACAAAAAAAACAAAAGCAAAAAAAAACCTGGTAGTCCTTTTAGATAATCAGCAAAACAATACATCAAACCTTAGTTTGAAAGAATGATTTCTGAGGTGTAAATGCTCACACAAAAAATGGAAAAAGATTGGTTCTTGTAAGACCCTTAGAGCTGGCTCCAACACACCACTGTGTGTATATGAACACGTATATAGTTAGTCCTTCGCGACACTATGTCACCAACAACAAAGTACCAAATTTGAGCTCCCTCGTCTGTCTCATTTTTTAAACTGTATTTAGATTTTTCTACATTTTCAGCTTCTTTATTTATTGGCTTAATGTTATTTTCTTTTGGGGGGTAGGACCCTCTACTGTACATCACCCCCAGAAATATCTATTCATGAAAGAAGCAATGATGTATATGGAAGTCATGCCAGTCCTACTCCTTACCATTACCATGACTTTTCACCTCTCCTAAAGCCAGTATGTTTGTCTCTGGATCAATATCTTTCTTCCTGAGTGCTAGCTTCTATCTTTTTATCCTCAATTCTGGGGTGGGATAAAATCCAGTTAAGTATAATCCTTGCTCAAAGAAGGCAGTCACCTATTTTGCCAATTTCTTGCAGATGAAACCTATTAATAAAGACCTTGCCTCTTCATAATGAAGTAGTCCAAAAAGGGGAGGATAGTAAAATTGAAATAGATAAAACAGATAAAAAACCCTGACAGCATTTTTTAGGGAACAGACCTGGCTTCCCTCCCCCAGGAAGTCAAGCTGTTTATGCAGACAGCAGACCAGTCTCTACTTAGCTTGGGGGTAAGAATTAGAAAGGGCAGGAAGACAGAGGAGTTTCAGGAATATCAAAAAGGTCAGGATGGAAGTACAATAACATAGGCCAACTAGGGCTAAGTGACTAAATGCATGTGGAAATAAACAACCCTAAATAACAACCCCCAATAAATCTGAGGATTGTTCTCCCATCATTGACGTCAGATTCCTGTGTTCAGGTTTGTTTTATTGTTATATAAGAGCCTATATGTGAAAGGAAATAACTCTGTAACTTGTAACCTTATATAAACTGTTTCCTAATGTTAACTAGACACAGTTTCCACCAGGGAAGGCTGTACCAGGTGGTAGATTCTCTATTTATTCTTTTATTAATAAATTTCGGTTCCAATAATTGAATTCTGGGTGTTCGAACTCTTTTTGTGAAGTGCACCACTTCAATATTCCCCATGTATCCCAGTCTCTCTCCCATCACTTTTATTCTATCTGCTCTTCCATAGTTCCACATATTTATTGAGTCTGAAGAAATTGCTGTCCCTTTCCTACTTATCATTAGACTGAGTAGAAGTGAATTTCTAGTTCTCCTTTATCATTTTCCTCTCTCTGACAAAGTGACTTATTTCCAAATATGCAGATTCACGTTTAGTAATGAAGTTTATTTCATTGCTTTGTCTTTTCTTGAGAATTGTTTGTTTCTCTTTTCCCCCCTATTTATCTTGTTGAGAATGATTGTAAATCAACTATTCTGTTCATTTCTACTTTTGTTTGTTTGTTTTGGCATTAATGCCTTGAAGGCGTTATTTGTTATCCTTCAAGGTCTATCTTTTTTAATTAATCATTACAACTCTTCTTAGGATATGTAATTTTGGTTTATATCTTGGGTTTATTATTCCAGTATTTTTTCTCTTATTATTGCTATTGATGTGGGTTTCCATGCAGACAGGTTGGTGTATAGATGTTGATGGCTTACTATAAGGATGTAGGCAGAAGCTCTGCAACCAGCCAATCAGCATGGGAAGGGCAAACTAGGAACTTCCCCTCCTTTGGTGTCTGGGTAGGTTATCCCAGGGTGTTTAGCATGTCTTTAGCATTCCATTTGCATTATGGTTTGCTCTCCAGGAGCAGGGAAACAAGGTGAACCATGATGGGTAAGGCCATGCAGACCAAGGTAAACTATGGGGAAAGAGACATCAGTTCCTAGGGAACTATAGGGCAATAACCACCCTTACAAACGATCCCTTCCTTATTAACTAATCAAGATAAAAAGCATTCCTGAAAATCTTTTAAGGTCTTTCCATCTCTTCTCCTTTCCATCACCAGGGCCATTTCTCCACCTTCTTCCCTCTTTCAGTAAAGCTTATTTTCTCACTATAGAGATTGCCTGAATTGCCAATTCTTTGAACAAAACCCAAATTTGGCTGTGCTTATCTCACTATGAAATACTCCTGGGTCTTTATTTTCCTTTACTTGCAAAATGTGTTGTTTGGTATTGGAATACTATACTATTGTGTTTTCAAGTATGGTATTTTTCTCTGATGGTGATCAATCAAAAGTATTTTAAATGTTCAAAAGTTCTGGACAGTTTTCTTATAGCATTTTCTTCAACATAGTAGTATTTGGGTTTAAAAATATTATTTTAAGTCTTTGGAAATCTATAAAATAGCTCTCTATACATCTTATTTTTAAGGTCAATCAGTTTGGCTTAAATAGAATTGATGTATTATTTCAAAGTTCCTTTCTTTGTCCTCTGTCAAAAAACTCTTCCCCTTATGTTTTTTATGAGTTATAAATTTGTCATTTTACTTTGTGGAACCCTCTATTGCCCTCAGAATCTCCATTATATGTTTTAAGTTATCTTTGTGATTCCTGCCCTAATTATCATCCAAAATATCTTTTAGACGTTTCTTTATTTCTTCTTTTTTTGCAATATGGTATCAATGAAAGTATGATGGATTTTGAATCAGGGACCTGGGTTTGAATGCTGACTGTTGATTTCTGCCTTTATGTTTTAGACAATTGACTTAGTTCCTCAGATGCCTCACCTATAAATTAAAGGAGTTGGACTGGAAGATTGAATAATTTCACCCACAACTTCGTGTTGTTTCAATCATGTCTGACTCTTTCTGACTCAATTTGGGGTTTTCTTGGCAAAGATACTGGAGTGGTTTGCCATTTCCTTCTCCAGCTCATTTTATAGACGAGGAACTGAGGCAAACAGGATTATGTGACTTGCCTGGAGTTGCACAGCTACTGAGTTTGGATTTGAACTCATGAAGATGAGTCTTCCTGCTTCCAAGCCCAGTACTCTATCCTCTATATCACCTAGCTGCTCGTCCACATTTATATCTATTAATTTATTGAATATACTGATTTTTATTTTCTCCTTGACCTATACAATGGCATGTTTCATAGGGAGAACTTAATAATATAAAAATAAAACTCTACATCCAGTACAATGTAAATTCCTGGAAGGAAGATATTGTATTATACTTTGCTTTTTTTCTTTGTAAACTTGTCCACACTCATTACCTCCACTTCCCTTTCACAATTCATTCTCAAACATTTGCAACAATTATCCACATTATCTATCTTCTACCCTCCTCAATCACTCCTTTTCTGAACTTTCTGATTTCTCTCATGGAGATTAACATCCTTCCAGTCTCCCAGGTTCACACTCTAGGCAATATCATTGACTCCTCATTTCACAGGTCCAATATGACACTTTATTTTTCTTTTGAAGAATTATGGGGTTTCTCGCTGCTGTTCTGGGATCTCCATGGAATCAAATAAGTCTTTTTTTCCACTGGAGGCATTTAGTTCATTTTTTTTCATAGTGTAATACTTATAGTTCATACTAGTCCTCTTAACCTGTTATATCAACTGACTTCAGACACTAGGCATGCTTCACCTTAATATCACATCTTGTATTCTAGCCATCCAGCTGTCTACTCCAGGCCATCTTTTTTAAAAAACCTTTACCTTCTGTCTTAGAATCAATACTGTGTATTGGTTCCAAGGCAGAAGAGTGGTAAGCACTAGGCATCAGAGGTTAAGTGATTTGTCCAGGATCACATAGCTAGGAAGTGTCTGAGGTCACACTTGAACCCAGGACCTCCTATCTCTAGGCCTGGCTCTCAATCCACTGAGCTGCCCCCTACTCCAGGACATCTTATCATCTCCTTAGCCCATGTATAATTACTCACTTCCCACCCCAATCCCTTTCCACTTCTCTTTTCCTGACTACCTCTTACCTATATGTGTTGTCTTCCCTTTGAAGAATGTAAGTTTCTTGAGGGCAGGAACTGTTAACATTTTTCATTATTTCCCTGGATATCCTTGATCTTTTGTTCTTCCAAATGAACTTTGTTATGGTTTTTTCTAATTCAGTAAAAAGTTTTTTGGTAGTTCAATTAGGAACTATCATCTTTTTAATATTTATACCCAGTTCTAAACTTGTGAGACACAAATGCTTTTTCCTTCCTTCATTCATTCAATCATTCCTTTATTCATAGCGATTCTACCTTATTCAACTTAGTCAGTTATGTTCACCTGGGAACTCTTCCAGGATTCTCTTATTTTGACCAATTACCTTTTTGCCTCTTGAGGAGGGTCTCTTGACTCTTCATTGATGCCATGAGGTCATATTTGGCTTATGGAGAGTCCTTAGTTCTACAGATGATGTAGTGCCTGCCAAATTGTAGGAAGGCAACTATATAATATATTTTGAATGACATTTTATGACACATGACACTGGATAAAAATCATCTAAAAGTGTCGTGTAAGAAGTCAAAAGCTTACAAGCTTATTAATGGCATATATTAATTTCAGAGACAAAGAGAAGTACAGAAATTATACTCATTAGAAGACTTGACATTGTAGAAATATAATACTCTGAAATGTATAATGTCTAAACATAACGTTCCCCAGAATGTAAATATTACAGAGGTCGTGGTTATGAATATATCAGACGTTCTTGTGTATTATAATTATTTAGTCCGTCCTACTTTAAGAAAATTTTAATTATTAAGAAATTCCCTTGCTTTTCCCCAACACATCCAGATTAAAATTGCTGCTTCATTAATCACTTACCATGTCCCAGGTGCTATGCCACGGGCTGGAGATATAAAAAGAAAGGCAAAAATAAAACAAATCTTTATCTTTGCTCTCAAGGAACTTGTAATTGAAGCTCACAGTCATGTTCTATTGCTTTACCTTCTAGGTTTGAACCCCTTCAAACCTTTCCTTTTATTCCCACTTTAGGTATCCTTTATATAGGAAGAGATAAGTTGATCTAGACAAAAGTTTCTCAACTTTTCTTGCAGCATGGACCCCTTTGGCAGTTGAATGAAGCCTTTGGACCCCCTTTCTGGTGAGTCAGTAAACATACTAAGCGTTTGTTGCAATGTGCCCTCTGCTAGGTGCTGAGAATAGAAAGAAAGACCTAAAAAGGATGCAGGAAAAGGGTTCACACAGCTAGCAAGTTTCTGAGGCCACATTGAGTCTTCCTGACCACAGGCCCAGCTCTCTATCCCCTGGGCCACTTAGCAGCTCAGCTAAAGTATATGCTTCACATGGTTTCTTCAAGGCGACTTTGACTTCCTGTTTCTCAGTCAGTGGATGATAGGCCTTAGCATGGGAATAACAATATATAAAAGGACAGAGACTAAGATGTCCATATCCAGAAAGTAGCCTGAGTTGGGTCGGTCATAGTTGAAGTTGGCAGTTCCAAAGAAGATGACCACCACAGTGAAGTGAGAGGCACAGGTGGAGAAGGCTTTGTATCTCCCTTGAGCAGACTGGATCTTCAGGATGGCAGAGATAATGAGCATATAGGACACAGCAGTGAACAGGCAGGGGCTCAGACCAATGGTGGCACTGGCCACATAGAGTGTGAACTCATTGACTGAAGTGTCTGAGCAAGAGAGCTTCAAGATTAGAAGGATGTCACAGAGAAAATGGCTGATCTAGTTAGAACCACTGAAAGTGAGAGTTTTTGTGAGCCCCGAGTGTGCCACTGAACTCACTAAACCACACATCCAGGACTCAGCTGCTGAGTAAGCACAGATCCTCTTGCTTATGAGAACTGGGTAGCATAATGGATGGCAAATGGCTATGAATCTGTCATGAGCCATAGCTTGCAAAAGTAACAAGGAAGAAGATCTGGGACAGGCAGTCTTCATAGGCAATGGTCTTCTTCTCTCAGAAGAAGTTCACCAGCATGATGGGGATAGTGTTGGAGATATAGCAGAAAAAAAAGTCAGTGAATATCAAGGAGTCAGTTCTGTAGCAGAGAACTCCAAATTCATGAGTTTAAAAAAATGAGAAGTAACAGAGGAAATAATTCATAGGAGTATGAAGAACAGAATTGATTCTGATTGCTGTTTTTATAAGAAGATTATCCAAAAGCATTACCAGGTATACAAGTAAAAATATCAGGAAGAACAATCCCTATAGTTTGGAGTGACTGGAAAACCCCAGAAGACAAATTCAGTGACAACTGTTTGGTTTCTTCATTCTTTAACATACTTCACTGCTGCAGTGAAAAGAAAAGATTTAAATATTTGGGGAAAGAAAGAGTTATTCCATCTTCTACCTCACCCCATCTTGACTACACTACTGGCTACTGATATGCATGGGAACATGGATATCATGGATATCATTTACCCAGAACCTTTAGAGAGAGTCACAGGAAGGACAAGAATGGGCAAACATATACTCCTGTGAATCCTAAAGGATAGCCACCCAAGGGAGAAACCTGGGCTTAATAGGAATCTTCAACTCTTGAATTTGGAGTTCTGTGCTACTGGATCACTTCAATGATATTCACTGATCCCTCTGCACTGAGTTCAGTGATGGACTGACTATGTGAATCTTAAAATTGCTCAGACTATACTTTAGAAGATTTGGTTAAGCTATTCCCCATTTTAAACAATGGAGGTACTTGATCAGGAATCTATTGGGAATTTTAACATTACTCCACCCATACTTAGGCATACTTTAGGGGAAGATAAAGTTGTAAACTCCTTACTGAACAATGAAAAATCCCCAACTCATACTTATAGTGAAGCTAAAACCTTAAGCCAGGTCTATTTTTAGATCTAATATAAAAGGGTACTAAGTACCTATAAAGATTAAATAATCACTAAAAAGTCAAGCAACTTACAAAAGGCAAGCTTAACAAAAGAGGTGTGAAGTTTTAGTATACCCAGAGAAGTTGATAACAAAAGAAGATGTGAACTAAGAGTGGTCAGTCCTGGGGAAAACATCTACTGTGATTGGTAAATGTGAAAATTTAGGGGAGGTGACATAAGAGAAATTTCTCTTTAAAAGGAGCTGGTCTCTCTCTGAACGTAGTTGAGTTTGGAAGCTGAATTGGAGGGTCTCTCTGAACACTGGAGCTTGCTTGGAACGATCTTGTGGTGAGTGATTAAGGACTGACTAGTCTCTCTTAAGACTCAGGCCAAGGCCATTTGACCTAGGCCTTTCCTACTATTTTCTATTACTCTCTACTCTACTCTCTCCTTTCCCTTAATTCCTTCATTTGTATTAATTAAAGTCTCCATAAAACCCAGCTGACTTGGGTATTTCATATTTGGGAATTTTTCCATGGCAACCACTTATTTTTGATAAAAATCAAGACACTAAAATGATTTTTTACAGTTTTGGCAATTCACAGTCTTGAAAACCATATTTTTCATGGTCATAACTAATTTCATACAAAGCTGTGTGGGTGTGATATTCTTTTGGCCAGTCAATAAACATTTAAGTGTCTACCATGTGCCAGGCAATAGAGATACTAATACAAAAAAAAAATTAGGACAATCTAATCATACTTCATTTTTGAGTCCTTCCTGTTACCCTAAGGTCACACAGCTACTAAACATTTGAGGTAGACCCAGGTCCACCTGACTCCAGGCTCAGCACTTTACTGGCTACTTAGCTCCCTCAGGAAGACTACAACCTCCCTGAGTCCCAGTGGATGGGGCCCCAATATGATATCATTGGGTGGCATTGGTTGACATTAAGGAAGCATGAGGAAAAGAGCCAACACATAATCTCCCTTTACATTATGATGTCCTCCACTAAATATCTTCTCAAAGCTAAACATCTCTAGTGTCTTCAATTCATTTTCAGAAGGGGAAGTGTGTCAAACACTAAGGGATGGGGAAAAGGGGGTGGTGTTCCAAGACTATGGAAGTAGTCACCAGAGCAGAAAGTAGGAGGGGAAGCAAAAAGAGAAATAAGGGAAGTGAACTAAAAACTTTGCTCCTGTGGCAAATTTTGCCTACAATTGACCCTGTATATATTTACAAAATAAAACTGCAATGTGGTTCACTTTTTAGTAAGCCTAACTGTAAGTTTATTAGTCACTTTGGGAATCTTTGGGCTTATATTATATATATATTTTTTTAAATGATTATTTCATTTGATTTTCCCAGCAACCTTGAGAAGAAAAGGCTGCACAGCTAATAAAAGTCAGGCCAGACTTGAACTCAGGTCTTCATGACTATAGGTCTAGCACTCTAGCTAGTATGCCACCTAGCTATTTCTATAGATTTTTAGGAAGAAGTGATAGTATCCAAGACGGCGTTTCAATTCATTATCCCCCAGATCGGAAATGAATGACCAGTGTTATCAAAAGTTACAGGATCTAATTTAGAAAGGGAGAGACCTTAGAGGTCAACTAACCAAAACCCTTCATTTTCCAAATGAGGAAACTGAGACTGAGAATGAGTGACTTGCCCAAGATCACACAGATAATAAGTGTATATATAATATACATTAATAATAATAATATACAATAATAATATATATGATATATATATATATGTATATATATATATAATAAGGCTCAGACTCAAACCTAGTTAGTTTGACTTAAAATCAAAGAAATATACTATGAAATAGATGCTTTAGGATAAATGGAATCAGGATGGTGGAGTGGGAAGAGCATTGAGTGGGGAGACAGAAGATTGAGATTCTAGTCTAAGACCTTCCACTTAACAATCAAATTGCCTAGTACAAGTCATCTTTAAATGAGTTTCCTTATACGTAAAATATAGTGGAGGTTGAACAAGGTTTTTTCAAATTCTAGTATTTCTGATTCTTTGAGGTTTGTCCTCTACATCTAAAGAATTTTTGTGTTGTCTAAAGAAAGTAAATTCTAATTTACTCCTCTAGAGCCCATTGAGCTCGTTGTTTTGAATGTTAAAAACCAATTTTATTTTTTTCATAAGAAAAATTTTGCTGCCCAAAACCCCATGATATCAAATGAATACTCTCATTTTCATTAAGAAAATTCTAGTTCTTAAAAAAAGAAAAATCTAGTTCTTGAAAGAACTGTCCACAGGTGGTCTCACAATACATAGCAGCACCTTATCTGGAAACAACTTACCATACCAGAGGTCATGGGTTTCCTCTTTCTAGTTGTTATATTCTTGGAGAACCTGCAACATGAAGACTTTGCCCAAGTTCTGTGCAGTGAACTCTTGGATATTCTGGCAGTATGTGTTCATTTGGCCAGCAATAAGCAGTGAATCCTGTAAAGATTAAAATATAAAGAAAATACAAGTAAGAGAGGCCCGTGTCTAGGCCCAAAGAGCCTATTCACGACTACTCACATCTTGCCTGCTAGGTGGAGAGCTGTGTATGCTCCCAAGCAGAAGTAGGAAAAAGGGCAGAGCCTTTTTACAACCAGGTTAAATACCCCATCTCACTCTTGGCCCAGGTGAGTTTACAAGGCATTCTGGGGAAGTGGAGCAAGGACTTCTGGGGATTGAAGTCCTGGATTCAAGTCTCCATTTTTACAATCCATCCTAGCAGATGGCTAGAAGTTTTTAGAGTTTGGATATGTCCTCTTCAGGGAAAGTCAGTTCTTCTCTGCTCTGGCACTGTAGATTCTCCTGCTGACATTGGCACCAATATTGATATTTCTGCTGTTGCTTCTTAATGGTGTTCCACATGCAGGAGTTGTATTTAATTATATCTTGGTTCATTTCATCCATTCTGTCCATCAACAATTGCAGCCTCTTCCTCAGATGATCACTGCTGGCTAGACTGAGCAGTTCATGTTTCTTTGCCCCAGCTGATTTCTTTTTTAGTTTTCAGATTAGTATATTGATTAAATGGGAATTTAGTTATAATTGGCACTTCTTTAAACATGCACTAAGAGGTGATATTTGCCTTTTTCAGTGCTTCAGGAGAAAAATCTTTCTCTTTACTAATTTCTATCAGCTTAGGAGTCAGCCCATATGCCATCAATGATAGATTTTCTTGAGTAGTTGTTATGGAATCATAAATGAGAACTATAGATTCTTCTATTGCATGTTGGTAACTGGATTGAGAGTCCAGGAGAGCATGAGCGACAAAAGAGCCATAATATGTAGACTGGTACCCACTAGCATATGATCAGGACCGAGCATCATTTCCATTTGATAATGGACTTCATCAAAATCAGCATCATTTTATGTGTGATGGAGAAAACGAAAACAATTGGTATTTTCAGGTGTGTCTTTAGTCATCAGATCAAAAGTACTCCCTGGACAAATCCATTCCCTTGTCCTTCTTCTTGATAATCTTTAGTTATTTTCAAAACAATCATAGTCTATGGTATATGTTGATGATGGAATACTATTGTACCAAAAGAAATAATGAACTAGAGGAATTCCATGCTAAATGAAACTACCTCCAGGAATTGATGCAGAGTGAAAGGAGCAGAACCAGAACATTATACACAGAGACTGATACATTATGGCACAGTTGAATGTGATGGACTTCTCTACTAGCAGCAATACAATGATCCAGGACAATTAGGAGGTGTTTATGAGAAAGAACACTATTTACATCCAGAGAAAGAACTGTGGGAATAGAAATGCAGAAGAAAAAAAAACTGATTGATCACATGGGTCAATGGGGATATGATTGGGGATGTAGACTCTAAATGATCACCCTAGTGCAATTATCAACAATATGGAAATAGGTCTTCATCAATGACAAAAAAATCAGTGGAATTGCTCATTGGCTATGGGAGGGTGTTGGGAAAGAACATGATTCATGTAACCATGGAAAAACATTCAAAATTAATTAATTAATTAAATAAACTTAAAAACATACAAAATAGGTGAATGAAGCAGTATAAAACACAAAAGAGTGCTTATAGTTTCTTGAATGGGAAGAAAATGGATTTCATGAACAAAGAACTGAAATAGTCCAGTTTTAGTATTGAGAACAGAGGCAGAATCAGTCTCTGGCAGCTTGCTACTGACTCCATGCCTAGAATGAAAGAATTTGGGCTTTCTGGGTATAGTAGAAGTCTCCTTTGCTGGCTGCTCTCACTTCTTGCCTCCCCTCAGGGATTTCACCTATGTTAGGTGAAGGACACCAGCTTAAAGATTTCCAAGTTATAAATAAGGTTATTTCCTATTAACCTGGCCAATCCCTAGAGGTCAGAGCAGGCTTTATTCCCTGAGGTTATTCTCTTGAGTCTCTGAACTAGTTCATCCTTAGTTCCTCAAGAAATGAGGCTTTGTTTTCCCCTAGGGTCATAGGCACACAGAACATTTCAGTGGCAAAAAGACCCTGAAAATCATCTCTTTGAGACTCTTCCAGACCTACTTCCTTGCCAATTCTTCTGAGTTTTACTTACTATATAATTCTGGGGCTTTAAAATTTTAGATTTGTTATTAGATTGATTATTATTTTATTACAAAATTTATTATTATTTAATATTAGATTAGATTAAGTGCCTACTGTCTATATCCCACAAGACTAGACACTAACAGAGGTCACTGTCCTTATGGAACTTACAATCTAGTCTGTCTGTTGTGGGGGACTTGAGGTGAACCCTCTAGGTTTCGGGATGGATAATCCCCTTTGTAAGAAGGAAAGACTCCATAACTTAACTTAGAAATAAAAAGAGAAATTAATTAATTTAGAGATCATGTTGAATTTGGCTGGAAGGACAGTGTGCAGGGTTTGACACTGTCTCCTATTGGAGATGTGTTCTGGACTTTTTATAGTCTTACAATACCAAGGGTCTACATGACAAAGGCTGAGATAATGGAATGAGGTTGAGCAGGAGTTGGGGATGTCCTAGATATAACCTGGTGGTATCAGTGTCTGTCTTTGAATCTAAGGTGGTATCAGTGTCTGTCTTTGAATCTAAGGGATATTCCAGTTTCAGCAAAAGGGGAAGAGAAGGAGGAGTTGAAGCCCCAGGTGAGGAATGAGCTATGTGTCCGGCTTTCGCTGGACTATGGCTGCCCCAGAGGTTTGCTGCTGGGAAGATCTTTAGATTTTCCAAACTTTACTGGATGGAGGATCTTGGCTCTCCTCGAGCTGTCCCCAAAAGTGATGAAGAGTTACACATACCTGAAATGATTGACCAACAACAAAATTGAAATAGGCAAAGAGATGGAGAAAAAGACAATCCAGCCATGGGGGGAGGGAGGTGGACAATGTAAGCAAAGTCTGAGTGGCAGGGAATAGCCAGGACATTCAGAATAGACGTATAATAGAAATGACAATAAAGCTAGCATTTATATAGCTCTTTTAAGGTCTGCAAAGTGGTTTACAAATATGATATCATATTCCCCTCACAATAAGCCTGAAAGTTAGTGTTTTACTATCTCCCTTTTATAGAAGAAGAGATTGAAGCAGACAAATGTTAAATGACTTGCTTGGCTTTGTACCTTATTGGAAAGGCTGTGATATCTCTTATCTGCAAAGAGAAAGCTAGAAAATGTGAAGCTATCCTAAAGGTTTGTAGATTCTTTGTATTAAGATTTTTTTTTTTTACAGCAATTTTGGAGAAAGATGTTGCCAATGACTTACCTGCATCAGGAAAGCAGCTCTGCCAGAGAAAATGCTGTAAGAACCATCATGATTCCAGACAGCCTAAAAAGATGACAACAATAGAAAATGCCCCCAGAAATCAGATACTACATCATGAGTAAGCCCATGGATGTAATCAACTGAACTGTCAGGGTTGGGTCACCCATCTCCTTCAGTTCTCCATATACACTGATATTTTATTTTGATTGTAAGACTCTTATGTCAAAAAAAGGGAAAGCCCCCTACTGGCTTCTTATCAATATTTCTAGCAATCATTTTTAATATGTTAAAGAAGCACCTAAATATAGTTAGACCCTGAACAAAGTGTATAATACCTTTGGAATTATTTGAATCCTGGTGAGACAATCCTGAAATGTATAGATATCATTTGGTGGGGAGACTGATATATCTCTCCCAGTGAATCAGAGGGAGGAATGTGAAAAGTTACTATTAATCCAAACCCCTTTTCGGCCCCCCAAACAACCTTTTTTTTTAAAAGCAAAAATATTTTAGGCTTGAAACTCTGGACATATCTCTCTGAGGCCATTGGTGGAATCCTTTCTCCTTTTGTCTGCCATTTTATTTTATTTCTATTTTTTTAAACCCTTACCTTCCGTCTTAGAGTCAATACTGTGTGTTGGTTCCAAGGCAGAAGAGCAGTAAGGGCTAGGCAATGGGGGTCAAGTGACTTGCCCAGGATCACATAGCTGGGAAGTGTCTGAGGCCAGATTTGAACCTAGGACCTCCTATCTCTAGGTCTGACTCTCAATCCACTGAGCCACCCAGCTGCCCCCTGTCTACCATTTTAGAAGGTGCTACATATTTGCTATGCAGCCAGTCTAAATATCTCATAGTTACCCCTGGCATCTGGAAGATCCAATTTGCCTGGACTGAGGTCTGAGTCCAACAATCAGGGAGGCTCAGGAAAGGGACACCATGATGTATATAAATTAGTGAAGGGGATAGGAAGTCACTTTCTTCCCTTGGAACAGTGGATTAGAGAGGATATGTGGTATGGCAGCTGATTCAGCTGGCCCGTGTAGAAGGCAGTTAAAAGAGCATATGGTTTGCATTTCTCTCTTTCTCTGGCCTGCTTTTTTCTATTTAATAAATAATTATAAAATTAAGATACAATCTCCAGAGAATTTTAATCATAACAGAAGTGTCTGAATCTAGATTTGAACTTGGGTCATCTTAACTTCAAGCCAAGTCCAGTGCTTTATCCACTGGCCATCTGCCTATCTCAATGGGAATAATAAATGGAAGAAAGAAAACCCAATGGAGGAAAAGCAACTTTATTCCCTTTTGTCAGAGAAGTTTCTTGGAATTGTGCTGAAAAGTGAAGAACAGTTCGGAGCATAGAGATTTGCATCTATTTCATAGAGAGAGAGAGCCAGCAGACTGAATTTCTTTTGGATTAAAAGAATATGGATTTTCTTCTAATAGGAAAAAAGTTCTAGACAAGCACAATGAAAACTACTCTTTTGTATCTTTCATTATTTTAACCATTATTCTAGTTTTAATATATCTTAGTTAATTATGATATAAGACAGAATTCAGTTCCATAAACATGGAAACTTATAAAGGAAAGGAATTGCTAAACTCTGACAAAAAATTTTTCCCAGCCATTAAGATCTGGAAATCAGGAGGTAGTCTCAAAGGAGGGAATCCAGTCATTAGGTTGGAATCTGGACTTTCTACATTTACTTCTGTACAAAATTAGCCTGTTTCTCAATTTCTTCACTGTATGAAAATATAGACGAAACATTCAGGGACATATATTGTACCTTTTGAGGCTAGCAGACTATCTAAGGCTATGTGATTTTTCAAGGACAATTTGTTATAAGGCCAGGACATCTAAGGTGATGTCATGGAAGTCTGTATTGGGTTCATTGATGGATTTTAAAAAATCTTTTCTTGTGGTATTATCTGCAAGGTCTTTGTGGCACCATCTGGAAAAAACTTAGTTTACAGGTCTTCTTGAAAATTATATGATAACCCTATGGGTGAGGAGACATACAGAGACAAAAACAGAGAGAGAAATATAGATAGATAGATAGATAGAGAGAGAGAGAGAGAGAGAGAGAGAGAGAGAGAGAGAGAGAGAGAGAGAGAATTTCTATTTTTGAGACTCTGAATTGTGGCTGAGATTTGTCTCTCATTCCTTATTTGCTAGGGAATTCAGAGAATGTTTTGCCCTACCCTAGAACATCTCTCAATTTAGGCAGATGGGAGATTGAGATTATAAACCTTAAAGGGCTATATAAATACTAGTTATCATCATTGAAAATAATTAATATCAATATTGATGATAATGATTATGATCATTATTGTTATTCGTCTATATTAGGCTAGTGATGAATTCATTTCCTGAGCCTTTTATTGTACTCCCCTATTCTCATAACACTCCTGTTGAGTTCAATCAATGTTTAACGGAGTATGCCAGTAAATAATAACAAATGGACCCTCCATGGTGAAAAAAGGTGTGCCCACATCCTTTAAAGTTTAATCTTACTTGTTTTAACTTTTTTTCCATTTGAATAAGTTTATTTAGTCAATTTAGAACATTATTCCTTGGTTACAATAATCACATTATTTCCCTCCTCCCCACCACCCACTCTTCCTGCAGCCCACACGCAATTTCATTGGGTATTGCTTGTGTCCTTGATCAGAACCCATTTCCATGTTCTTGTTTGCACTAGGATGTTCATTTAGAGTCTACATCCCCAGCCATATCCCTTCGACCCATGTATTCAAGCAGTTGTTTTTCTTTGGTATTTTTACTCCCACAGTGTTTCCTCTGGATGTGGATAGTGGTTTTTCTCATAGGTTCCTCCGAGTTGTTAAGGGTCATTGCATTGCCACTAATGGAGAAGTCCATTACATTCTATTGTACCACAGTGTATCAGTCTCTGTGTACAATGTTTTCCTGGTTCTGCTCCTCTCACTCTGCATCAATTCCTGGAGGTTGTTCCAGTTCCCATGGAATTCCTCCACTTTATTATTCCTTTGAGCACAATAGTATTCCATTACCAACATATACCACAATTTATTCAGCCATTCCCCAATTGAAGGGCATCCCCTCATTTTCCAATTTTTTTGCCACCACAAAGAGCGCAGCTATGAATATTTTTGTACATGCCTTTTTCCTTATTATCTCTTTGGGGTACAAACCCAGCAGTGGTATGGCTGGATCAAAGGGCAGACAGTCTTTTATTGCCCTTTGGGCATAGTTCCAAATTGCCCTCCAGAATGGTTGTATCAATTCACAACTCCACCAGCAATGCATTAATGTCCCAACTTTGCCACATTCCCTCCAGCATTCATTACTCTCCTTTGCTGTCATGTTAGTCAATCTGCTAGGTGTGAGGTGATACCTCAGAGTTGTTTTGATTTGCATTTCTCTGATTATAAGAGATTTAGAACACTTTTTCATGTGCTTATTAATAGTTTTGATTTCTTTAACTGAAAATTGTCTATTCCTGTCCCTTGCCCATTTTTCAATTGGAGAATGGCTTGATTTTTTTTGTACAACTGGTTTAGCTCTTTATAAATTTGAGTAATTAGACCTTTGTCAGATGTTTTTGTAATGATGACTGTTTTCCAATTTGTTGCCTTCCTTCAATTTTGGATACATTAGTTTTATTTGTACAAAAACTTTTTAATTTGATGTAATCAAAATTATTGACTTTATTTTGTGATTTTTTCTAGCTCTTGCTTGGTTTTAAAGTCTTTCCTTTCCCAAAGATCTGACAAGCATGCTATTCTGTGGTTGCCTAATTTGCTTATAGTTTCCTTCTTTATATTCAGGTCATTCACCCATTCTGAGTTTATCTTGGTGTAGGGTGTGAGGTGTTGGTCCAAGCCTAATCTCTCCCACACTGTCTTCTAATTTTCCCAACAGTTTTTAACAAAAAGTGGGTTTTGGTCCCCAAAACTGGGATCTTTGGGTTTATCATAGTCTGTCCTGCTGAAGTCATTTACCCCAAGTCTATTCCACTGATCTTCCTTTCTGTCTTTTAGCCAGTACCAAATTGTTTTGATAACCACTGCTTTATAGTATAGTTTGAGATCTGGGACTGCAAGTCCTCCTTCCTTTGCATTTTTTTTCATGATTTCCCTGGATATCCTTGATCTTTTGTTCTTCCAAATGAACTTTGTTATGGTTTTTTCTAATTCAGTAAAAAAGTTTTTTTTTTGTAAAAAAGTAAATTGTAAAAAAGTTAATTGTATGGAGAGTGTTTTGTAGTTGTGTTCACATAGTTCCTGTGTTTTTCTCGGCAAATGGAATTTCTCTTTCTAATTCTTGCTGCTGAGATGGATTGGAGATAGATAGAAATGCTGATGACTTATGCGTGTTTATTTTGTAACCTGCAACTGCTAAAGTTGTTGATTATTTCGACTAGCTTTTTGGTTGATTCTCTAGGATTCTTTAAGTATACCATCATATCATCTGCAAAGAGTGATAGCTTGGTCTACTCATTGCCTATTTTAATACCTTCTATTTCTTTTCCTTCTCTAATTGCTACTGCTAGTGTTTCTAGTACAATGTTAAATAATAGGGGTGATAATGGGCATCCTTGTTTCACTCCTGATCTTATTGGGAATGCATCTAGTTTATCCCCATTGCAGATGATGTTTGCTGATGGTTTAAGATATATACTGTTTATTATTTTTAGGAAAGGTTCTTCTATTCATTTACTTTCTGGTGGTTTCACTATGAATGGGTGTTGTATTTTATCAAAGGCTTTTTCTGCATCTATTGAGATAATCATGTGATTTTTGTCTGTTTGCTTGTTGATATGGTCAATTAGGTGGATGGTTTTCCTAATATTGAACCATCCTTGCATTCCTGGTATGAATCCTACCTGGTCATAGTGAATAATCCTCATGACGACTTGCTGGAGTCTTTTTTCTAGGATCCTATTTAAGAGTTTTGCATCTATATTCATTAGGGAAATTAGTCTATAGTTTTCTTTCTCTGTTTTTGACAGGCCTGGCTTTGGGATCAGTACCATGTTTGTGTCGTAAAATGAATTTGGTAGAACTCCTTCTTGGCTTATTCTGTTAAATAGTTTGTAGTGGAGTTGTGAATTGATCCAAACATTCTGGAGGACAATTTGGAACTATGCCCAAAGGGCAATAAAAGATTAAAAAAAGATAAAATTATAAAAGATAAAAGACCCTTTGATCCAGCCATAGTACTGCTGGGTTTGTACCCCAAAGAGTTAATAAGGAAAAAAAAAACTTGTACAAAAATATTCATAGCTGCACTCTTTGTGGTGGCCAAAAATTGGTAAACGAGGGGATGCCCTTCAATTGGGGAATGGCTGAACAAATTGTGGTATATGTTGGTGATGGAATACTATTGTGCTCAAAAGAATAATAAAGTGGAGGAATTCCATGGAGTCTGGAACAACCTCCAGGAAGTGATGCAGAGCGAAAGGAGCAGAACCAGGAAATCATTATACACAGAGACTGATACACTGTGGTACAATAGAATGTAATGGACTTCTTCATTAGGGACAATGCAATGTCCCTGAACAATCTGCAGGAATCTAAAAAACACTATCCACAAGCAGAGGATAAACTGTGAGAGTAAAAACAATGAAGAAAAGCAGCTGCTTGACTACAGGGGTGGAGGGGTTATGACTGAGGAGAGACTCTAAATGAACACTCTAGAGCAAATACAAACAACACGGAAATGGATTTGAGTCAAGAACACATGTGATACCCAGTGGAATCATGCACCGGCTATGGGAGAGGGGGGGGAGGGGAGGAAAAGAAAATGATTTTTATTTACAATGAATAATGTTTGGAAATGACCAAATAAAATAATGTTTAAAAATAGTTTGTATAATATTGGGATTAGTTGTTCTTTGAATGTTTGATAGAATTCATTTGTGAATCCATCTGGACCTGGGGATTTTTTCTTAGGGAGTTCTTTGATGGCTTGTTCAATTTCTTTTTCTGATATGGGGTTGTTTAGGTAATTTATTTCTTCCTCTGTTAGTTTAGGCAATTTATATTTTTGTAAGTATTCATCCATTTCACCTAGATTGCTATATTTGTTGCCATATAATTGGGCATAGTAGTTTTTAATGATTGCCTTAATTTCTTCTTCGTTGGAGGTGAGGTCTCCCATTTCATCTTGGATACAGTCAATTTGGTTTTCTTCTTTCCTTTTTTAAATTAGATTGACCAGTACTTTGTCTATTCTTTTTTGTTTTTTAAAGTACCAGCTTCTAGTCTTATTTATTAAATCAATAGTTCTTTGACTTTCAATTTTATTAATTTCTCCTTTGATTTTTAGGATCTCTAATTTAGTCTTCATCTGAGGATTTTTAATTTGTTTGCTTTCTAGTTTTTTAATTTCCATGCCCAATTCATTGACCTCTGCCCTTCTTAATTTGTTAATATATGAACTCAAGGATATAAATTTCCCCCTGAGTACTGCTTTGGCTGCACCCCATAGGTTTTGAAAGGATGTCTCATCATTGTCACTTTCTTCAATGAAGTTATTGTTTCTATGATTTATTCTTTATCTAACCAGTTTTGGAGAATTGTATTGTTTAATTTCCAATTAATTTTTTATTTACCTTTCCATGTACCCTTACTAATTATTATTTTCATTGCATTATGATCTGAGAAGGTTGCGTTTATTATTTCTACCCTTTTGCACTCATTTGCAATGTTTTCATGCCCTAATACATGGTCAATTTTTGTGAATGTACCATGTGCTGCTGAAAAGAAGGTGTATTCCTTTTTGTCCCTATTTATTTTTCTCCACATGTCTACTAACTCTAATTTTTCTAAGCTTTCATTCACTTCTCTTACCTCTTTCTTATTTATTTTTTTGTTTGATTTATCTAGTTTGGATAGAGGAAGGTGCAGGTCTCCTACTAGTATAGTTTTTCTGTCTATTTCATCCTTGAACTCCTCTAGGTTCTCCTTTAGAAATTTGGATGCTATGCCATTTGGTGCATACATGTTGAGTACAGATATTTCCTCATTGTCTATACTACCTTTTATCAGGATGTAATTACCTTCCCTATCTCTTTTAACTAGATTTATTTTTACTTTGGCTTTGTCAGATATCATGATTGCGACTCCTGCCTTCTTTTTATCAGTTGATGCCCAGTAGATTTGGCTCCATCCTCTTACTTTCACTCTATGCATATCTATCTTCCTCATATGTGTTTCTTGTAAACAGCATATGGTAGGGTTTTGGATTCTAATCCACTCTGCTATTCGCTTACATTTTATGGGTGAGTTCATTCCATTCACATTCAGAGTTATGATTACTAGCTGTGTATTTCCCAGCATTTTTATTTCTACGCCTGGTCCTGATTTTTCTTCTTTCACTATTTCCTTCTACACCAATGTTTGTTTATAATCAGTTCCCTTAGTTCCCACCCTTATTTTACTTCCCTTTCTACCCCCTCCCTTCTTATTCCCCCCTTATTTTCCTGTAGTATTTTTAGAAATGCCCCCCCACTCTCTCCCTCCTTTGTACTGCTTCCATCCCCACAAGTCCATTTGATAGCCTTTTACTTATCTATTCTCTGCCCCAATGGATTGGATTGTTCTTCCCTCTTTGGGTCAGTTTCAAAGCACATAAGAGTTGAGTATTTCCTATCTCCAACCTCTTTACCCTTCCGGTGTATTGATGTTCTCCCCCCATCCGTCATGAACTTCTTTGTGACATATAAATTTACCCCCATTTGTTTCTTTTCCCATTTCTTTTATTATTAACCTCTTTTTTTTTAGCTCTAGTTGTATCTATCTATCTATCCATACACACACACACACACACACACACACACACACACACACACGAATATATATTTATGCATGCATATATCTATATACCTTTTTATTTCTTGTCCTTTTTTTTTAAACCCTTACCTTCCATCTTGGAGTCAATACTATGTATTGGGTCCAAGGCAGAAGAGTGGTAAGGGCTAGGCAATGGGGGTCAAGTGACTTGCCCAGGGTCACACAGCTGGGAAGTGTCTGAGGCCAGATTTGAACCTAGGACCTCCTATCTCTAGGCCTGGCTCTCAATCCACTGAGCCACCCAGCTTCCCCCTATTTCTTGTCCTTTCATCCTATACAGTTTGTCACTGTTCCCTCTAAGTGTAATTCTTCTAGCTGCCGAGGTGATAGCAACAGTTTTTAAGAGTTACCAATGACCTCTTTTCTTATAGGGATATGTATCATTTTAACTTATTGAGTCGCTAAAAAAAATTTTTTTTGGTTGTTGTTTTGTTTTGTTTTTCTTTTCCCCCTCTTTTTTAATTACCTTTTGATGATTCTCTTGAGTTCTGTGCTTGGACATCAAATTTTATGTCCATGTCTGGTCTTTTCTTTAAGAATGCTTGGAATTCTTCTATTGTGTTGAATGACCATACTTTCTCCTGCAAGAATATAGTCAGTTTTGCTGGGTAGTTGATTCTTGGTTGTAGACCTAGTTCCCTTGCTTTCCCGAATATGATATTCCATGCCTTTCGGTCCTTCAGTGTGGATGCAGCCAGATCCTGCATTATCCTCACTATGGTTCCGTAGTATCTGAATGACTTCTTTTTGGCAGCTTGTATTATCTTTTCTTTGGCCTGATAGTTTTTAAATTTGGCTATAACATTCATGGGTGTTGTCAATTGAGGATTAAATATAGGAGGCTATCTGTGGATTCGTTCAATCTCCACTTTCTCCTCTTGTTCTAGGATATCAGGGCAGTTTTCCTGAATAATTTCCTGTAGTATTATGTCCAGGATTTTTCTTTTGTCATGGTTTTCTGGTAGACCAATGGTTCTTAAATTGTCTCTTCTCGAACGATTTTCTAAGTCGTCTGTTTTGTGAATGAGATAGTTCATATTATCCTCAATTTTTTCATTCTTTTCATTTTGTTTTGTAGTGTCCTGCTGCCTTGTGAGGTCACTTAATTCCAGTTGTTGTATTCTGGTTCTTAAAGACTGGATTTCATCCCTGGCTTTTTGGTCATTCTTTTCCTTCTGGCCTGATTTTCTTTGAAGGTTGTCTTTCATCCTCTTTACCTCATCTTTCACCTCCTTTGCCTCATCTTTCATCTCCCTTGCCTCATTTTCCAGCTGGTTGATTTTGGCTTTCAAGACACTATTTTCTCGTTTTAGTTCAAGTGCCTCTGTTTCCAGATGACTTATCTTAATTTTTAAGTTCTTTTCCTAGAGTTCTTCCACAGCCTGTATCCAATTTTCTGGGATTTCTGATTTATCATTTGCTGATCTCTCCCTCTCTGTTCTGTTTGCTGAATAGAAGCTGTCTATTTTAGTTTCTTTCTTCTTTTTCTGTTGTTTGCTCATATTCACCCCTTCTTTACTCCCCATATTTATCTGTGCTCTTGCTCCTCTCATTTTTTGGTTTTGGGGGCTTCTGTCAGTCTTGGAGCTTTAACAGAAGATCTCTTGGTATAGTCTCTGGGGGAAGGTTGTTGGAGGTTTTAGCTTCCCTGTCCTCTGGAGGCTTTTGATTGGCTTAAAGTCCAGCAGTCAATGAGGATGGGTGTGGAGCCTGGGCTTCCCTGAGTTCTGGAGACTTTTGATGGGATTAAGTTCAGCTTAGTTGGGCTGGGTGTGCTCTGAGTCCAAAACCTCCTGGAAGACTGGAGCAAATATGGAGGATCTCCACGGCTCTGGCCAGGCTGCCAGGTCTATGCTCCCTCTCTAGCTCCTTCCCCGCCATCTATGTTGGATGCTCTGAACTTGGCATAGCCCTGCCCGCAAGGTACACCCTCCAGACCAGTACCTTTGCTTGCCCAGAAGTTCCTGCTGCCTCTGGAGTCTCAGAGCTCTGGGTGGGAGGGGGGATGGGTCCTGGGACCTTCCTTCTGTCTTCCCCTTAAACCCAAGTGTTCTCAGATTCTGGCTTTTTGGGGGGCATACCTTTTGAATTAAGTCCAGCAGGAGGGTTCCTTGGTTCTGTCTTGTTGTTAAGTTTGATTTTCTGTCCCCTGGGAGCATTCAGTTTGTGATGGGTTAGGAAGGGTATTCAGAGGTCTGAACTTCTGCTCCTTCTAGGCCTCCATCTTGACTCTGCCCTCTTGTTTTAACTTTTAACAGTATGGGAAATATATAAAACAGTTTGACATTACTCATGATTTAAACAATGTTAGTTGCCACCAAATTGACTTTATAGTGGTATAAATATTAGAAATAAATGCTATTTTTCTTTGTAGTTTTAGGCTGAATTTATTAAGAAACCAAGTCTACAACAAAAGCTAATTTTCAAAACAATTCAGTATTTGACAATTGTGGTTGAGGATGGTTCTCATTCAGAAAAATTTCATTCTTGGATCTGAACTTAAAAAAGCATATTAAAACTTTTTTTTTCTCCTTAATTTGACATGGTTGGTATGCACTAGTGCCAGTTTTCAAAAATTAAGGGTCCTGGTATGGTGATTGGAATGCTGTGAAGTTTCAACTGCATCACTGACCTGTAGTACAGTGAGCAGCAGTTTGAGACCAAGAGAGGGCCATATAAGGTCTTTGGTGCAACTACTTAACTGCCTTTTTAGCACATATGCAATTATAGACAATATACCAATGAATGAGCTTAGCTGTGTTCCAATAAAACTTTATTTATGGACACTGAAATTTTAATTTTGTATAATTTTCATGTATTATGAAATAGTCTTTTAAAATTCTTTTCCAAGTATTTAAAAATGTGAAACCATTCTTAGCTCTTGGTTCATTAAAACAAACAATCAAACAAATGGACAATGGGAATTGGCTTGGGATTCAGTTTCCCAGGCCTGGTTTAGATAATCAACAAAACAAAAAATCCCATCCTAATTTGGAGCCAATGATTTTTGAGGCTTAAATACTCACACTGAAAATTGAAAAATTGGTTTTTATAAACCTCTTAGAGCTAGCTCCACAACACCACTGTGTGTATACAAATGTGTGTGTAGTCCTTCTTGATTCTGTCATCAATGAATAAAGCTTCTAAAGTAACGAATTTGATCTGCCTTGTTTGTCCCATTTCTTTGCCAATTGTATTTAGAGCTCCCTGTATTTTCCCTTCCTCTTTGTTTATTTATTGGCTTAATTTAATTTTTTGTGGGGTCTTTTGCTTTAAATCACCCCTAGAAGTATTATTAATTCATGAGAGAGGCAGTGAAGTATGGTAGAAGTCATGCCAGTCCAACCCAGCCAAAACCCATTACCATGACTGTTCCCATCTCCTAGGGCCAGTAAGTATATCTAGTTCTGAATTTATGTCTCCTTTCTGCCCTGAGTGCTAGTTTCTATCTTTTTATCCTCATTCTATGGATGGGATAAAGTCCTGGCAAGCATAATTCTTGCTCAGAGAAGGTGGTCTCCTATTTTACCCATTTCTCCCAGATGAAACCTATCTATGAAGACCATTTCTTACCACATTTCCCACATGTCTCAGTCTCTCCGCCATTACTCTGATTCTATCTAGTCATCCACTGTTCCACATATTTATTAAGAAACTAAGAAATTACTGTTCCTTTTCTACTCATCTCTAGACTGAGTAGAAGTACATTTCTATTTCCCCTTTCTCATTTAAAAAAAAAAGCAGGTTCACTTACAGTAACATGTAGGAAACTTATTTCATTGCTTAGTCTTTTCTTGATAATTATTTGTTTATATTTTTTATATTTATTGTATTTAGAGTGGTTGTAAGTCAACTATTCTGTTCACTTGTTTTTGTATGGTTGGGCATTAAGGCTTTAAAGGCATTGTTTTATTGTTCAGGGTTTTTATTTTTAAGTGATTATTTCAGCTGTTTTGTAGAATATGTAATATGAGTTGTATCTTGGGTTCTGAGCTTTTTGTAGTATCTTATTAGAATATATTTTTTGTTTTCTCATAGCTATGAAATATTCCTGGACTATATGATTTGATATTTCCTCATCAAAAGACCTTTACTCAATTTACTTCCAAAATGTGTTGTTTCACATTGAAATACTGAAATTAAACTACTACATGCCTTGTGGTTTCAAGTGTGGTGTTTTTATCTGATGATGATCAATGGATCATCAATGGATCCAGTCAATAAGTGTTTTGTAATAGGTACTCAAAAGTTCTAGATAGTTTTCTTAACATTGTTTCCTTCAATACAGTAATATTCTGGTTTTAAATTTTTTAGTCCTTTGAAGTTTATAATATGTATCTCTGCATTGTTTCTTTAAAAGGTCAACCACTTTGACATATAAATTAATATATTATTTCAAAATTTCTTTCTTCTAACTTTTATAAAAACCTTTACCTTCCATATTAGAATCAATACTGTATACAGTATTAATAAGTTTAAGTGACTTGTCCAGGGTCACACAGCTAAGGAAGTTTTTGAGGCCAAATTCAAACCTAGGACCTCCCATCTCTAGGCGTGGCTCTCAATCCATGCGGCCACCTAGTTATGCTCCTTCTAACTATTTTTGCTTCCTGGTTGTTTGTTTCTTTGTTTGTTTGTTTGTTTTTTTAATTAGTTTCAAATCTGTCAATTGCATTTGGAGAACACTCTCTTGTCCTCTGAATCTCCATTAAATGTTTTAAGTGGTCTATTCTCGTTTTTTGTGATTTTGAAAACTCTTACTTCTGACCTAATTCCCATCCAAAATACCCTCTTTTAGACTTACCATTTTTCTTTTGAACCCTTGTAGTGCTTTTTGCTGTTCTGGGTTCTCTATGGAATCAAATAATTCTCTCTTTCACTGGAGGCACTTGGTTCATTTTCTTTCATAGTATAATATTTTAACCCTCTTAGTCCATTATATCTACAGCAGATGTGGTTCACCTCAATATCTCACCCAATTATTTAGCCATTTAGCTATCTACTCTAGACCATCTTATCATCTTCCTGTCACAAGCACAATTACTCATGTCCCATCCCATCCTTTTTCCCTCTTTTTCTCTGACTACCATTTTCCTATATATGTTGTCTTCTCTTCAAAGAATGTAAGCTCCATGAAGATAGGAACTGTCTCTCTTTTTATATTTGTACACAGGGCTAAATACAATATGTGAAATAAAATAAGTCTTTGCTAAATTCTTTTTCATTCATTCCTTCATTCATACTTTTTCTTCTTTATTCAACTTATTCAATCATGTTCACCTGGACACTCTTCCTGATTTCTCCTGTTCTGACCAGTGTCCTTATTGCCACTCTTGACCCATCATTAATACTCTAAGGTTATAAATGAAATGTATGGCTTAAGGAGAATCCTTTGTTCTACAGATGATAAAGTATCTGCCAAATGGTAGGAAAACAATTGTATAGCATATTTTAAATTACATTTTATTACACATATTCTAGGAGAAAAATCATCTGAAAGTGTCATGTAAGTCAAAAGCTTGCAAGCTTATTAACAAATTATGTTAATTTCAGATATGAAAGAGAAATACAGAAATGGTACTCATTAGAAGACTTGACATTAGAGAAATACAAGAATATGAATTTAGACTGTTGTTTTTGACATATGGTTCCCCCAAATGCCAGTATCACAGGATAGTGTGTTAGACATCTACTAGCACCCACTTAGAAAGGATCTTACCTCCTCAACTTTGGTACTTTAAGAAAAATGAATTTAACACATTTTATTGTGTATTATAATTATTTATCCTATTCAATTTTTAGAAAGTCCTAATTATTAAAAAGCTTTCTTGCTTTCCCCAACACATCAAAATTAAAGTTACCTCTTTGTTAATCCCTATTGCCAGGCACTATGCTAAGGGCTGGAGATAGAAAAAGAAAGGCAAAACCAAAACAAATTCCAGTCTTTGCTCTCAAGGAACTTCTAATTGAAGGTCACAATCTGGCACTTTTCATTTACTTTCTAGTTTACAGCCCCTTCAAACCAATTTTAGATGGCCTTCTTAAGGAGTTTAAGCACAAAATGGGAAAAAGATGGGAGGTGACAGCTACCAAGCTATAGAGAGTGTTGTACAGTTGAAAAATGGTCATGTTCAGAGCAATAAGGAAGCAACTAGATAGAGATTGAAGATAAAAATTAGAGAATGGAAATTTTAAAAAGGACAATTTGCTTGGGGAGAATAATGTTTTTTAAGTTCATGAATACATAGGATTAAAAAGGATATCAATTTTATTTAAAATACAGCTAACAAATTTATTTTTAAATCACATTTGTGGACCCCAGGTTAAGAACTGATTTGAACACTGAAACCCCTGTGTAAAATATACCTTTCACATAGTTTCCTCAAGGCAACTTTGACTTCCTTGTTTCTGAGGCTATAGATGAGAGGATTTAACATAGGGGTAACAATACAGAAGAGGACAGAGACTAAGATGTCCATATCCAGAGAGTAGCCTGAGCTGGGCTGGTCATAGTTGAAGTTGGCAGTTCCAAAGAAGATGACCACCACAGTGAAGTGAGAGGCACAGGTGGAGAAGGCTTTGTATCTCCCTTGAGCTGACTGGATCTTCAGGATGGCAGAGATAATGAGCATATAGGACACAGCAGTGAACAGGCAGGGGCTCAAACCAATGGTGGCACTGGACACATAGAGCGCAAACTCATTGACTGAAGTGTCTGAGCAGGAGAGCTTCAAGATTAGAGGGATGTCACAGAGGAAGTGGTTGATCTGATTAGGACCACACAAAGTGACAGTTGCTGTGAGCCCTGTGTGTATCATGGAATTCACTAAACCACACAACCAGGACCCAGCTGCTAAGCAGGCACACACCTTCTTGCTCATGAGAACCAGGTAGCGTAATGGATGGCAAATGGCTATGAATCTATCATAAGCCATGGCAGCCAACAGGACACCCTCAGAGCCAGCAAAAGTAACAAGGAAGAAGAGCTGGGACAGGCAACCTTCATAGGCAATGGTCTTCTTCTTTCGGAAGAAATTCACCAGCATGATGGGAATGGTGGTGGATGTGTAGCAGATGTCCAGGAAGGACAAGTTGCTGAGGAAATAGTACATAGGAGTGTGAAGAGCAGGATTGATTCTGATTGCTGTTAATATGAGAAGATTACCCAGAAGTGTTATCAGATATACAAGTAAAAATATCATGAAGAACAATCCCTGTAATTTGGGGTGATTGGAAAACCCCAGGAAGATGAATTCAGTGACAAGTGTTTGGTTTCCCCTTTCTTTAATGTCCTTCATAGCTGCAATGAAGATAGAAAATTTAATTATTGGGGTGAGGAGAGAGTTATCCCACCATCTACCTTCACTTCCCTTTTGCTACTGGCATCCATGGGAAACCCTTAACCCAGAACACTTAGAGAGAGTCCTAGGAAGGGCAGACATGGACAAACACATACTCCTATGAATACCAAAGGATAGCCACCCAAGGGAGGAACCTTGGCTTGGAGGGAAATTGTCAACTTATGAATTTGGAGTTCTCTGCTGCTGGATTGCTTCATTGAGATTCATTGATCCCTCTGTACTGCATTCAGTGATGGACTGATTTTATACAAAGGCTGTGTGGATGAGACATCCTACAGTCAATAAACTTTAAGTGCCTACTATGTGTCAGACATTGCGCTAACCATTGGAAATACAAGCATTAAAAAAAAAGTCCAATCATACTGATTTCCTTCTTGACTCCATTCTGTAGGGTCAAGATGATATCTGAGGTTAAATTTGAGATATGTTCAGGTCTACTTGACTCCAAGCCCAATGCTCTGTCCACTTGGCCACCTAGCTGCCTTAGGCAGGTTCCAATCTTCCTGGGTCCACTGGATAGGGCCCCTATATGACACCTAGTGTTAAATTATGAGGGCAAAGGGTATAGAGCCAACACACACATTTGCCATTGCATTATTTTTTTTAAACAATTTCGTTTTTACATGTAGAAACAATTTTGACAGTTGTTTTCTTATATTTTGCAATTCAGATTCTCTTCCTCCCTCTCTCCTTTCTCTGAGATAGTAAATAAGTCTGATATAGATTGTACCAGTGCTTTTACACAATACATATTTCCATATTTCTCATGTTGTGATGGAAGACACATATCACATACTTTCCATTATATTATGATATCCTTCACTAAATCTCAAGACTAAACATCCCTAGTCTCTTCATCTCATTTTCATAAGTAGAAATATTTCTAAACACTAACTCTGGGGGATCAGGGAAAGCAGGAAGATTGGAGGGTGAAGAATAAGGAAAGGTGATCTTGGGGGAAATAGTCACCAGAGAACAAAGTAGGAGAAAGAGGCAAAGAGAGAAATCAAAGAACTGAACCATAAACTTGGTTTCCTTGCCAAATTTTTTCTAAACTCCTTTCTTTCTGTCCTAATAACATCTCTAAGAGAGAGGAGCAAAGACTAGATAAATGGGGTTAATTGACATTCCCAGGGCCATAAAGCTAGGAAGTGGCTAAGGCTAAATCTGAACCCAGGTTCTCCTGCCTCCAGACCTGGCTCTCTAACCACTGTGGCCCCTAGCTGTCCCATCCTTGGCAAATTTTGCCTAGAATTGGCCCTGTCTTCATGTATAGACATACCTCAGAAGTACTGCAGATTTGATTCCAGATCACTGTAATAAAGCAAATATCAAAGTAAGCCTGAGGAATTTTTTGGTTTCCCAGTATATAAAAAAGTTATGTTTCCTAGGTCTTGATCAGTGACATAAGTAAAACTCAGTGGCTATGAAAGGCAGGGGGAGGGAAAGAGGGGAGGAAAAGAACATGAATCATGTAACCATGGAAAAATATTCTAAATTAATTAATTAAATAAAATTTCTCAATTAAAAAAATGAATAAAATAAAAGATCTAGAGGGGAAAAAAGTTATGTTTCCACTACACTGTAGCCCAATATGCATAATATCATTTTGTCTAAAAAATAAATAAACCAGTGTACATACCTAAATTAAAAATAAAAAATGCTAATCATCATCTGCCCTTAAGTCACTTAAAACCTCAAATTCAGTTTCCTCAACTGTAAAATGGGAATAACAATAGCACTTACCTCTCAAGGTTGTTTTGAGAATCGAATGAGGTAAAATTTGTAAAACCCTTAACACAGTGAATGGTACAAAGTAGGCACTTAATAGACGCTGTTTCCTTTATTATTCTAATGATATTAATCATAGCTTTTAGGGAACTTCTCTGGGAATTGAACTCCTGGGCTCCCAGGATTACTCTGAAACATCTTTGATGGTGACATATCTTCATTCTTTGAGGGTGGATTTAATTTGTGGGAACAACCAAAGATCATTCCTAACTGTAGTTGGGTTGTAAGAGAATGCGCCTGATTTTCTTGTGACTTTGAAGGGAAACAACACCATGTAGCTTTTTGAAGCACAGGTTCAAGTACCGCTCAGTCCTACCTGACTGGGGATGTGGACATATTCATGTGCCCTTGTACTAGCCCAGTTGTCTTTGATTTTCTATGCCAATGATCCCCCTTGATTAGAGTGAAGAATGGAATTTATATTGATGCTTCTTTGAAGGATGGAATTAGGTATTATCATGTAGGAAGGAAACTGTCTCATAGCAAAGAAAATGTGCCTGCTAAGGTAATGCAGCCCTGCTCACTGCATCATCTCACTCACATCACTTAAGGGGAAATCATTGAGATGAACCCAAACAGAACAGATCTATCAGGACCGTTATAGAGGGCTGACCTTTGTCTACTGTTCAGGGAAGATCATGCACTGTTGGAACCAGATTTGTCTTCATCTCACCTGGATCTGAACCGAGAGTCAAAGGGATCAAGAGAAAGATGCTTCTGAGAGCAGGCTAACTCAGTATTGAAGCTGTGCTGTGATTCTAAAGGTGGTTCTTAAGCTTCTTCAACTTGTGACCTCTTTGTTATATGAACGATTGTAAGAACATAGGGATGGCCAATCTGGGTCCAACTCATAGTCCATTCAGCCTAAATCTTGTTGGACCACAAATACCCTTAAGGAAGTACCATGAGAGCATTTTTGTCTACTCTGATTTCAATTTAAGAGTTGGTAAACCAGGAGCAGTAAGGTGGCTAAGTGGTCTGAGAGTCAGGTCTATAGATGGGAAGTTTTGTGTTCAAATCCTGTCTCAGACACTTCCTGACTATGTGACCCTGGACAAGTCACTTAATCTCCATTGCCAAGCCCTTGTCACTCTTTTGCCTTAGAACTAATACACAGTATTGATTCTAAGACATAATGTAATGTTTTTTGTTTGTTTGTTTGTTTGTTTGTTTGTTTTAGTGTTGGTAAATCACTCTGGGTCTGGGCACCTCTCCCCAATTATCCTTCAGCATTCTATCTTTAGAGCTTCCTCCTGACCCCTTCTCATATATATGAGTGTACTTCCATGGCTCTGTTGCTTCCTAGGACACTCCCATTCAGTTGAATTTAATAAACATTTATTAAATGTCTACTATGGAGGAAAAGGAAGGGACTAACCATTATTCAGACAGGTAGATGTCACAATGAATAGAACAATGAGTCCGAATTAGGAAGACTTGAGTTCAAATCTAACCTCAGACACTTAACTAGATGTATGGCCATGAACTAGTTACTTATCCCTTATTTGTCTGTTTTCTAAACTACAAAATGGACATAATAATAGCACTATCCTTGCAGGGTTGATGTGAGAATGAAATGAGATAATTGCAAAATGCTTAACACACCGCCTGGCACATAGAAGGTACTATATAAATGTTAGCTATTATTTTTTTTTATCATAGTTATCACATTCTCTTACTTTCTCCTACCTTTCTAACCATTCCTTTTGTATCTTTTACAAATCTCTAAAGAAAGGTATCCCCAAAGGGTCTATTCCTGGCCCACTTCTTTTCTTTCCTAGAAAAAACTATTTTTATCCATGCACCCACTTCTAGATTTCTCCAAGACACCATTACCTGGATGTCACATCCATGCTTCAAAAACATGTTACAAACTCAAATGCTCTCTCTGTCTCTCTGTCTCCTTCCTCTCTTCCTCTGTGTGTGTGTGTGTGTTTGTGTCTGTCTTTGTCTCTCTGTCTGTCTCTCTTTCTCTGTCTCTCTCTGTCTCTTTCTCTCTCTCTCTGTCTCTGTCTCTCTGTTTCTCTCTCTGTCTCTGTCTCTGTCTCTGTCTCTCTCCCTCTATGTGTGTGTGTCTGTCTGTCTCTGTGTGTGTCAAATTGTTGTCTAGAGGCAGTAAATTGCCTCCAGGCTAAAAGGTGTCTCTTGCTGAAATCTGGGGGATTGGGGTCGGTGTGTAGGTTTGGGCACATAAGTAGACCAAGGTAGTACTACTTACAGCAAGGCATGTTCACCAAGAAACGTGGTCCTGGAGCTTTAGTTTAATGGGATGATTGGCTCAGGGAATAGCCACCAGCAGGATTTGTTGAATCTTGTTATTTCCTCCCAGCTTTGCTAGGAAACAAATCCTGCCTGTTCTGCCTCCGAACCACCGCTCACACCTGTCCTTTCCAATCTTTGCACTGCTCTCACTGGCTCTCCTCACCAGCTGCCCTCCTGCCCTCCTGTAGGATCCTCAAAGCAAGTCTTTCTTCCTTCCCTCTGTTCCCTGCTCCCTCCCAGCAACTTTCATTCTGCCCTCAATTTTTCTAAAGAACTGATCTGGCAGTTCTACCAGTTGTAATGGCTCCCCAGTCCCTACAGAGTAAAACTGGAAAATGTGCTTGACATTCAAGGCCTCTGACAAACTGGAATTCCTTACCTTTTTATCCTTTCCTTAGTCACATGAATTACTCAGATGTCCAAGCATGGGCTGCACTTTTCTACACCCATGGTTTTCCTCACATTTTTACCTTTGCCAAGAATGTTCTCTTTGTCTACTGTATTTCTTCTTATGCTTTAAAGCCCAATTAAAATGAAACCTCCTCCACTACCTCCTGATCCCTGAGTTGGCACTGCCTAACCCCGTTGGAGCTCCTGGAGTTCTTTGTTCTATGCTTTGATAATACACTTATGACCTCTCCTCTTACTGTACATCATCACCTACTGATGTGTCTTTTCCCTCTGCTAAGGTATAAACTCCAAAGATCCAGGAACCAGGACTCTTACCTCAGCTTCACACCTCGCCGTCTAGGCTCACCTAATATATTCCTTTGCCAACAGTAAGTAGGGGCTTATAAATATTTGTTGAGTTGGATCAAAACACGTGCCACCCTCAGCCACTGGGACACCAGCCCACTCTTCCCAAAGAGATGAGAGAAGAATTCTCTTTTATCGACATCTGTATATGGAAGATATTTCCATCAGGATGACCTGTGGCATGAAATTTAGAAAAATGGGCTCATTGTGTGACTCTGTAGTACCGACAGCTTTTAAAAGAAGATGCTCAGAGACTGAGCCTGGGTGGGACTCATGTTGCCAAAAAGCTTGGTGAAGAATGAAGAATCAGTTGTTTGGCTGATATCCTACCAAATGCTGAGGATGATGGAGCTTGTATTTTGCTGAACTGTCTGATTCCTCCCATTCCCCCCCCCCCCCCATCCCATTAAATGGGCCAGATGTTTTTACCTTACGGAGACTCTGCTGAAAATAAATTTGATTGCTCTCATGACTCCTGGGTTCCACCTTTGGTGATAACATTCTTTTGCCCATAGATTCCCTAGGATAAAGAAATAAATTATTTTAGAAAACTCAGAAAAAGCCAAGAAATTAATTTTAAAATATGACCCACCTCTTTCTTTGGAATGTTCTTCTAAAAAAAAAAACCAATAAAGAAAGTAGGTGAATGAAACTACAAAGGAGAAATTATGGTTTCTTGAATGGAAAAAAGATGAATTTCATAAGGAAAAGCCACAAAAAGCTCCTGCCTTAGTCTTGAGAACAGAGGTGGGACGAGCCTCTGGCAGCTATGACTGGACTGAGAGGATGTGGGCTTTCTGGGTACAGCAGAGGACTCCTTTGCTGGCTGCTCTCCCTTCTTGCCTCACCTGGGGGTTACACCTATGTGAGATGAGGGATCCCAGCTTGAAGATTTCCTAGTTATAAATCAGGTTGTTCCCATTATCCTGGCCAATCCCTAGAGGTCAAAGCAGGCTTTAATCCCTGAGGTTACTCTCTTGAGTCTGGACTAGCTCATCTTTAGTGGCTCAAGCAGCGAGGCTTTACTTTTCCCCTAGAGGCACGGGCTCAAAGGGACCTGAAGATCATGTCTTTGAAGCTTTTCCAGCCTTATTCCTCAGCAAGATTTCTGAGCTTCACTTAAGTGGGGCTGTTCGGCTCCAGTTCAGTAGAGATCTAGTAGGTGTCTGCTGTTTATACCTGTCCGTGCTGCCTGCTTTCTTATGGAGACCCCGGGCTAGTTGGTACATTTCTATGCAGTACCTGCGGCTCTCCTTCTCATATGGCGCCTCTTAGTCCCAGGTTTGAGTTAGAGGCTGAGTGTGGGTGGAGAGTCCCTCCCAAGCACAGTCCGTGATCCTTTATTGGGCTTCTTTTACCAGCCAATCAGAGGGGATTTGGGCTCCAAGCAAAGGGCATCTAATTCACTAATATAGCAGATTAGTGCCTTGAGAGTCGCTCCAGGGGACATCTTTCCACAGGTAACCAGACTGCCAGTGGGCAAGAGGATCTGAACGGGAGTGTGAAGGGAGGGCAGAGAAGGAAGGCACATGGCTGGGCAGAGAAGATACAAGAGGAGCCTTCATGGGTGGAGCACACAGGGCAAGGACAAATGGTGCCTCTGGCCCTGCTGATTGGCCTGTGAAATGCCCCTGCTGTCTTCTGCTGATGGCTCAGAGAAGGATGCTTCTTGCTTCACGAGGCTGGGGGGCTTTCCGAGGCTCCCTCTGCTCCTCTGCTGCAGCTAGGACTTGTGCCCCTTTGGAGGGACTGTGCTGCCTCTTCCTGCTGGGACAAAGTTCAGTTCTTGCAGTCAGAGCCCCAGAGGCTAGACAGGCTGTAACCAACCCAGGAGCCAGCAGACCCCCTCAGGCTTCAATTGCTCTCTTTTAACTTCATTGTTTCAGCCTCAGGCTGCCTCTCTGTGATTCAGTTTACTTTCTGACTTGGAATGAAAAAGGTCCTTTCAACTGCTTTGCACTCTGAGAATGGCAGCTCTGTTCTGGGGGTCTCCTCTGAGGGCAAGACTGAGAGGGGGGCCTTTGCCTCGCGTCTTCCCTCTGTGCCATGCCTCTACGCAGCCCCCCAACTGCCAAGGCACCACACAGAGAGGTATAGGACAGGACAGAACCCCACATGTTACATGCATCAGCGGTATGAAGCAAAGTGCTCTTTGGGGTCTGAGGAGAAAGCGTTATCAGTTACCTGGAACATAAGGGAGGGCTTCCCAGAGGCGGGGGTATCTGAAGTGAGCTTAAAGGATGGCATAAAAGCCAAAGCAACGGAGAAAAAGGCAATGCTGCCCTGTGGGGCAGCGTGAGCAAAGTTTGAGTGCCAGGGAATAGCCGGGGCATTCAGAAGAGCCCTACCAGTAGAGATGACAATAATAACTCCCATATCTATGGTCCTTTGAGGTTGGCCAAGTGGTTTGTCTCTTTCTCAATGGAATAAGAGGTAGGTGTGATCACTCTCCTCACTCTACACACGAGGCAGACATAAGTTCGATGAATTGCCTTGTCTTATGCCTTATTGAAGGGGCTGTGGGACCTCTTCCCTACAGGGAGAAAGTTGGGAAGTCTGAGGCTGATTTATTCACTGGCCTTGATGATAATAAAGGAGGGGAAGAGCGTCTATGGGGAATGGGGTGGTGGTGAAGGAACAATTTTATCCCCTGTTTTCAGAGAAATTATTTGAAAAGTGAAGAACATTTGAGAGTTAAATTTAATCTTCACAGAACCATCCATTTGGAGTTGATTCAAATCGACCTGACTATGTGGTGTAGCAAGGTTTCTTGACCAACCTTTAAATGAAGAATAAAAACAAAAACTCTGGAGTGAGCTGCAATATATTGTTGCTTCTGTAAATAAAGTTTCTCTGCTACTTTTAAAAATAATCTTTTGTTAGTTTATTAGTGGAAGGAGAAAAATGGAGTGGGCACATAATTAGTTCTTATTGTTTTTAACTTCCTATTGCAAATTAATTCTTTATCTTCTATTTTGATAATTTGATCTTTTAAAAAAAATCACTTTGGCTAAAGGTTTATAGATTTTATTGTTCTCAAAGAATCGGCCCTTAGCTTTGTTTTATCATTTCTATAGTATTTTATTTTCCATTTTATTTATTTTTCCTCTATGAGTTCTTTTTGTGTTTACTTTTTTTTTTAAACCTTTACCTTCTGTCTTAGAATCAATTCTAAGTATTAGTTCCAAGGCAGAAGCACAGTAAAGCCTAGGTAACTGGGGTTAAGGGATTTGCCCAAGTCCACATAGCCAGGAAGTGTCTGAGGCCAGATTTGAATGTAGAATTTCCCCATCTCTAGACCTAGTTATCTATCCACTGTTATGGAGAAAATCATCTTTAAAGCTTATTAAAATATTAATTTATGGTCGCCAGGGAATTCAGCTATGTAATTCCCTAAATGAAACACTCAAGTCAGAATGGAGTTTATGGTAGTTTAATCACAACGGGAATAAGAAAAGGGAGAGGTAGAGAAGGAGAGAGGAGGAAAGGGAAAGAGGTTAACTCAACCTTCTGTTAGAGCCAGAGGGAGTTTTAGGCCTGGAAGGCCAAGGTAGAGAAGGGAATCAGTCCTTGACTCACTTGACTGATCTGAAAGAAGCTGTCTGCGGGCCACCTCCCTGCTCAAGCTCCTAGCACGAACTGGTGTCTCGCCCTGTCTACAGGAAGTGAGCGAATTCCAGAGGCTGTTCCCTACCTCACTTCCTGTGCCTCACAAGTGCCAATGGTGGCTCTAGCTTGACCTAGGACTGCCCATAGGTCTGTCCTTTTTTGAACATGTCTGTTGAGGGCCATATTCTCAAATAATTAAATAGTGAGTTTTTTGCTGCAGCTCTTCCTAATCTCTACCTGAGTAGGGTGGAGATTGCAGTTTCCAAGACCTGACTCTGTTACTCCAAGTATCTCCATTGTCATTGATCAGGAAATAGCTAAATCCCATCTTCCAAAGAATGGTCTGAACAGGGTGGAGTAGTTTTGAAATTCACACCACTGAACCATCTAACAGTTCCTACTTTGTGTTTTTTGATGCTCTAGGTTTGAAATAAATTCTATGTTACATTAATTTAACTTTTAAAATTAATTTACTTTAAGTTACTTATTCAACTTTTATTTAATGTTAATTTAATTAGTTTAACTAATTACACTTTTAAAAAGTTTGTTACTTTATTTTTTCCATTTTTCAGTCATATCATGCTCTTCCTTGCCCCACTGACAATAGCATGACAGGCCCTTCTGTCCTTCACTATCTCTTTAAGTCTGTCCAAGTTCATGTTTGTTGCTTCCATATCCACCTCATTCTCTGCTATCCCTTTCTCCTTTTGCCTTCAAATTTCCCAATTGCAGGTCTTTCCAATTAGTCTTGTCTTCTCATTAAGTGGCCAAAGTATGTGATTAAACTTCAGTAGTTGTGCTTGAAAGAATAGTCTGAATTAATTTCTTTAAGTATTGACTGATATGGTCTTGCTGTCGAAGGAACTTTCAAAAGTCTTCTCTAGGGCCATAATTCAAAAGCTCCAGTTCTACAAAGCTCAGCATTTCTTAGAGTCCAACTCTTCCACCCTTACATTGCTATTTGTAAAACCATAGCTTTGACCACAGCAATTTTTGTCAGCAAGGCAATATCTCTTCTTTTTTAGTATGCTGTCCAGTTTTTCCAAAGCTCTCCTTCCAAGGAGGTGGCATGATTACAATTGCCATCTACAGGGATCTTTTAGCCCAAAAATTTCAAAGAAGATCAAATCTGACACTGATTCCATTTATTCTCCCTCTATTTACCATGAATTGATGGTATTTGTTTCCAAGATCTTATTCTTTTTATGTTTAACATCAAGCTTCTTTCACCCTCATTAAGAGGTTTCTTAATTCTTAATTTTCTGTCATTCTCCCAACAACCTTAATTCTGGTTTTTGATTTGTTTAGCCTTGCATTTCACAATTCTGTGTATACATTAAATGTAAGAATATGCAGCCTTTTTATATTCCTTTTTCCATTTTAAAACAATTAGTTGTTTCATGTTTGATTCTAACTTTTACTTTTTTGACCTGCATCCAGGTTCCTCAGAAGACAAATAAAATGATTTGATATTACCATCTCTTTGAGGATTTTCCATATTTTGTTGTGATTCATACAAAACTTTTAGTGTAGTCAATGAAGCAGAAGTAAAGATTTTTTTATGGAACTCCTTACTTTCTCCATAATCCTGTTAATGTTGGCAATTTGGTCTCTAGTTCCTATGCCTTTTTTTAAAACCAGCCTGCTCTTTTAAAATTATTATTAATAGAATTTATTTACAAGTGTTTGAGCACTCCTCTCTTCTTCCCACATTGTAGAAGGCATCATCCAGGAGACATATATGCATATATAAATTTTATCATTCATGTTTTGATTTTTCAATTCACATTCTGGAGGCAACATTCACAAGTTATTCTTCAAGTATTAAATCTGTACCTGTGTATAATATCCTCTTGGTTCTACTCATTCTACTATTCATTATCCCATTTAATTCTTTCCAAGTTTTATTTTAGTTGGCCTATTTCTTATAACAGTTTTATCCTGTCATGATCATGTACTACAATTTGTTTAGCCCTTCACCAATTGAGGAGCATCCCCTATAAGGGGTAAATTTAGGGTTGAGACTGAATATATTTTAGTTGATTGCCAGGGATTGAAAATTCTAAATACCAATGAAATACTCAAGTCAGAATGGAATTTTATGGTGATTTGTTTACAATAGAAGGAAGAAATCAAGAATGAGAAAGAGAGAGGAAAAGGGAATTGAACTGCCCTGGTCTGGTCTAAGCCAGGCAGGAGTTCAGAGGCCTCAAGGGAAAGGGGAGTTAGCCTTATCACTCACCATGTGACCATCTAAAGGGAAAGCAGTTTGAGGACTGAAACTGAGCTCCTCTAGGCTCGAATTCCAGGGCCAAGTTCACAAAATATTCCTCTGATAGGAAGTGACACAAAGTATAAAGGCAGTTCTTTACGTCACTTTCTGTGTCTCAAATGTGCCAATGGTGGCTTAAACTTGGCTTAGGAAAGCCCAGGGGGTCAGTCAGTTGTTTCTGTTTTGTCACTTGCTAGTGCATGCCAGTCATAGGCCTTCTCCCCCACATCTAATCCTTAAGTGGGGCTGTATACATTCCTGGTTGCTAGAATTCTAAAGACTAAGCAGGGTAGAAAAAAACTAAAATTCACACCCCTCAATTTACAGTTCTTTGTTGCTACAAAGAGAACTGCTATAAATATTTTGGAACACATAGATTCTTTTCCTTTTTCTCTGATCTCCTTGGGAAACAGAGCCAACAATGGTATTGCTGGGTTTAAGGGTATACATAGTTTTATAACTCTCCAGGTGTAATTCCAAATTGCTGTCCAAAATGGTTGGATCAGTTCACAGCTACAGCAATAGTGTATTACTGCCCCCATTTTCCACATCTTCAACATTTGTCATTGTGCTTTTCTCATTTTAGCCAATCTGACAAGTATGAGATCATACCTTAGAAATGTTTTGGTATGCATTTCTCTAATTAGTAGTGATTTGGAGCATTTTTTTCATATACCTACATGTGGTTTTGATTTCTTCATTCAAATATTGTCTATTCATATTATTTGCCCATTTATCAATTGGGGAATAATTCTTCTTCTTATCAATATGACAAAAGTTTTCTATATATTAAGTATGACACCTCTGGCTGAGAAGTTATCTATAACACTTTCCCCTAATTTTCTGCTTTCCTTCTAATTTTGGCAGCTTTTGTTTAATTTGTACAATTTTCAATCTGATATATTCAAAATTATCCATTTTATATCTCACAAGGCTCTCTGTCTCTGTTTGACTCATAAATTTCTCTCCTATTCATAAATGTGATACATAATATGTTCCCTGTTCTTCTAATTTACTAGTCTACACTTCTGGTAATTCTCAGTTCACATATTGCAACATCTTAAACATAACTTTTCTGGTATGTGAAATGAGTATAATTATTATGTGATTTGGCATTGCCCTTCTTTAGGATTGGGATGTAAATCTTTTCTAATCCAGTGGCCACTGTTGAATTTTCCAAACTCCCTGGCATATTGAGGGAACCATGTGAATAGCATCATCTTTTGGGATTTTAATTAGCTCAGCTAGAATTCAATTATACCACTAGCCTTATTATTGGCATTGCTTCCTACTTTAGACTGCTTTAAGTGCACCCTGAAACTTTTGCTATGTTGTCTCTACATTCTACCTCTCCCTTCCCTCTTCTAAAGATGGGATGGTACCCAAAGTATTCCTGGGCATTCTCTGTATGTATACTCCTTCTAACTGTCATAACAATGACAAAGTTAAGAGTTACAAGTATCATCTTCCTGTGTAGGCATGTAAATAGTTTAACCTTACTGAATCTCTTTTATTTTCTCTTTCCTGTTTATCTTTTCAAACATCTCTTTAGTCTTGTATTTGAGCATAATATTTTCTGTTCAGGTTTAGTCTTTTCATCAGGAATGCTTGAAATTCTTTTATTTAATTAAATATCTATTTCTTGCTCTGGAGGATTATTCTTGGTTTCTCTAGGTAGGTAATTTTTAGTTGTAATCTTAGCACCTTTACATTCCAGAACATTATATTATAATCCCTCCAATCCTTTAATGTAGAAGCAGCTAAATATTATGTTATCCTGACTGTGACTCCATGATATTTGAATTGTTTCTTCCTAGCTGCTTGCAATATTTTCTCCTTTACCTGGGATCTCTGGAATTTAGCTATAATATTCCTGGTTGTTTTCATTTGGAGATATCTTTCAAGAGGTGATTGGTGGATTCTTTCAATTTCTATTTTATCCATTGGTTCTAGATATCAGTTTTCCTTGAAAATTTCTTAAAAGATGATGTAAGGGCTCTTTCTTTGATCATGGCTTTCAAGTAGTCTAATAATTCTTAAACTATCCTTCCTGGACCTATTTTCCAGTTCTGTTGTTTTTCCAATGAGATATTTCACTTTTTTTTTATTAAAAAAATTTTTTTAAGTTTTCTTGTCTCATGGAGTCATTCCCCAATTCTTATTTTAAAGAAGTTTTTGTATTTCATTTTCTATTTGGGCAATTCTACTTTTTAAAGAGGTGTTTTCTTTAGTGAATTTTTGTACCTTATTTTCCATTCAGTCAATTCTACTCTTAAAGAAGTTATTTTTTGAGTGAATTTTTGTTGTTCTTTTCCATTTTTTGTGATTTCATTACCAAGCTGTTGACTTTTTTCATAATTCTCTTGCATCACTCTCCCTTTTTTCCCCAATTTTTGTCATCCCTCTCTTATTTGATTTCTTTCTACCTCTCTTATTTGATTTCCTCCAGAAGTTCTTTTTTTGACTTGATACCATTTCATATTTTTATTTCAGGTTTCACATGTAGCTGTTTTTTTTTTTTTAAACACTTAAGGCAGAAGAGTGGTAAGGGCTAGGCAATGGGGGTCAAGTGACTTGGCCAGGGTCACACAGCTGGGAAGTGTCTGAGGCCAGATTTGAACCTATGATCTCCCGTCGCTAGGCCTGGCTCTCAATCCACTGAGCCACCCAGCTGACCCCACACATGTAGCTGTTTTGACATTATTGTCCTTTTCTGGATTTTGTGTTTTGATCTTCCCTGTCACTATGGAATCTTTTGTATGGTCAAATTATGATATATTTTTTTCTCATTTATAATCTATTTCATGAGTTTTAACTTTATGCTAAAGTTGGACTTTGCTCCTGGGTTGGAGGGGACACTGTGCCAAGCTTCTTGTGCTAGGGGTATTGGCGAATGGGTACTTATTTGCCTGGGGTTTACATTGAGGATGCAGGAATCCTAACTGCTATCTTGCTGGGTCTTGCTGCTGACTTGCCCAGATGCTGCCTACACTAGACTGTGATCCTTTCTTATCTAGGGAGTCTGATTTTTTCCTGATGATGCTCTCATTTATCTTGAACATGGAAAATTATCTCACTTCATTCTTTTATTGGCTCCACTGATCCAAAATTCATCTTGAGGCAATTTTATAGCTTTAAGGTGGTGAATTTTGGATAGATCAGGGATTTCTGCCTTATTCTGTCATCTTGGCTTCACCCTGCCGACTAGTAAAAATTTTTTTAAACTTTAAGTGACTTGATGTAAAGATTGGAATGCTGTCAAGTTCTGATCATAATACTAATTTGTAGTGTAATGAGCAACAGTTTGAGATTAGGAAAGGACCACTTACTATTTCTGGAGGAACTACACAACTCTGTTATTGTATATCCTACAACTATAGACAATATATCAACCAATGAGCATATCTATGTTATTTCTTACATCATTTCTTTCAGTACATTAGTATTCTGGCTTAATTATTTTAAAGTCTTTTGAAATATATAATATATGTACATATATATTTATCTGTGTATCTTATTTTTAAGGTCGGTCATTCTGACTTCAAATTAATATACTATTTCACATGTTTTCTTTTTTTTCTTCTAATAAACTATTTTCTACTTCTATGTTTTTAATGAGTTATAAATCCATTATTTTCCTTTGCAGAACCCTCTATTATTCTCTGAATCTTCACTTTATGTTTTTAGTTGTCTATACTATTCTTTGTGATTTTGAAAGCTCTTATTTCTAACCTAATTACTATCCAAATATCTTCTTTTAGACATTTTATTTTTCTTTTGAACTATTAAGGGATTTCTCATTATTGTTCTGAGATCTCAGTGGAATCAAATAATTGCCTCTTCCACTGGAGGTGTTTGGTTTATTTTCTTTCACTATATAATATTTATAGTTCAGACTAACCCTCTTAGGCCATTATATCTATTGACTTCAGACACTAGGCATGCTTCATCTCAATATCACATCTAGTCATCTAGTCAGCCATCTGTCTACCCCAGGTCATCTTATCACCTGACTATTGTGAATTTTAGATTTACTCCTCCCTGCTTAATCTTTAGAATTCTAGCAACCAGGAATGTATATGTCCCCACTTAAGGATTAACTGTAGGGGAAGATGCTCTGTGACCTGTGTGTGCTAGCAAGTGACAAATCAGAAACAACTGACTGACCCCCCCTGGGCTGCCCTAAGCCAATTTTAAGCCACCATTGGTACATGTGAGACATAGGAAGTGATGTAAAGAACTGCCTATATATTTCACATCACTTCCTGTGAGAGGAACTTTTGTGGCTTTTGCAGACTTGGGTGGTGGAATTTGCCTTGGAAGAGCTCTGAAGTGTGGATCTAAATGGGACTGCTTCCCTTAGGCAACCATGTGGTGAGTGTCAATGCCGACTTCCCTTTCCCTTGACCCTTCTGAATGTTCCAGCCTCCAAGGAGGCCCCTCAACTTGGAGGAGACCTCCTAGCTGGAAGCCAAGCTAGATTTAATCTTCTGGGAAGGCCCCTTGAATGAGAGGCCTCTGAACTTCCCCCGGCTCAGGCCAGGCCAGAGAATATCTTTACCCCTTTCCCTCTTTCTCCTTCTTCTTAATTTCTTCCTTCTATTGTAAATAAACCACAATAGATTCCCATTCTGACTTGAGTATTTCATTGGGATTTAGAATTTAAATCCTTGGCGACAACTAAATAATATATTCAGTCTCAACCCTAAAATTTATCCTTAACACTGGGGAATGCATAACTACTCACATCCCACCCCAATCCCTTTTTACTTCTCTTTCCCTGGCTATCATTTGCCTATATAGTTGTAAGAATGTAAGTTCATTGAAGGCAAAAACTGTCACTCTTTTTATATTTCTACCCAGGACTGTGAATCTTAAAAACTACTCAGACTCTACTTTAGAAGATTTGATATAGCCATTCCCTTATTGTAACAATGGAGATACTTGGTCTAACAAGAATCAGGAATGTATTGGGAACTTTAAAAATTACTCCACCCTAATTAGATATACCTTAGGGGAAGATAAAGTTGTAAACTCCTGATTGAACAATGAAAGTCCTTAACTCATACCTAATAGTGAAGCTAGAATCTTAAGATAGGTCTATTTTTAGATCTAATACAAAAAGGTGTTAAGTACCTGTAAAGCTTAAATTAACCACAAAAAGGTCAAGTAAGTACAAAAGGCAAGCTTAGCAAAGAGGTGTGAAGTACTCAGAAGATATAATCTAACCGGAGAAGGTGAGAACCAAAGAAGGTGAGGACTAAGAATGGGCAGTCCTGGAAAAAAAAAAAAAGCATCTACTGTGATTGGTAGACCTGAAAATTTAGTGGAGGTGACATAAGAGAAAATTTCTTTAAAAGGAAGGGGTAAAAAGTCAGTTGGAAGCAATGGAGTTTGGAATCAAGTTAGATTCTGAATTGAGTTCAGGAAATAGTTTTCAGTGGAGGACTGGAACCCAGCTTGGAGATGGTCTCGTGGTGAGTTATAAGACTGACTCCTCTTTCCCTTAGGCTCAGGGAGGCCACTTTGGCCTATACCTTTAACTACTGCTTGGCTCAGCCTGAGCCAGAGCAGTTTAAATTAATTCTCTCTCTCTCTCTCTCTCTCTCTCTCTCTCTCTCTCTCTCTCTCTCTCTCTCTCTCTCTCTCTCTCTTTCTCTATCTCTCTCCTTCCCTTAATTCCTTCTCTCTTTATTTATTAATTCCCATGGTGATCACTTATTTAGATATTAAGTCAAAACACTAAAATTATCTCACAGGACTAAGCATAATATGTGATCCATAGAGAATCTTTCCTATATGATTTTTTCTTTCATTCATACATTTCTTTCTTCCTTCATACTTTTTCTACCTCACTAATTTTAATGAGTCATTCACTTGGCTTCTTCCATTTTGACCTATTTCCTTGTTGACTACTCTTGACATATCATTGATGGCATAAGATAGTACTTGGCTCATGGAGAGTCCTTAGTTCTATAGTATGGAGATGGGATTAAATCTCCCCTGCCAATTTTTAGATTTAATTAACAGACTATATACATCCGAATTTATCATTAAGTGGGGGAAGACTGTGACCCACATGTACTAAAAGGGGTGATGAATCAGAAATGAATGACTGCCCACCAGGCAGTCATAAGCAAAGCTAAAGCTACAATTGGTCCATGTAAAGTGGAGGAAGGCACAGGAAGTAACACAAAGAAGCATCTTTAAAAGCAATTGCAACATCCTGTAAGGAGGGGGGGGGGGATTCTTCGCAGTTTGGAGTCCTACTTCAAGGCTGGTGAAGAATCTCTTTTGGGGACCTGAGACTCTAAAACTTTGGTGAGACTGTTCTTGAATCTCTCCCTTTGAACTACCATGTGGGTGAGTGAAAAGGCTTACTTCTTTCCTGACTTTCTAGAGAGACAAGTCTCTGTAGAGGCCCCGTTTTGGAGAAAGCCTCATGGCTGGAATCCTTGCTTAAATTGCCTTTGAGCCCCCCTCCTTCTGGGTCCTTTGAAGCCCTGCCTGGTTCTAAACAGCTAGAGTAATTATTTACTCTATTCTCCCTCATTACTCCTTATTTTCACTTTCTCCTTTTGTAAATATACTGCCATAAAAAGTCATTCTGACTTGAGTAATATATTTTAGGTGACCACATTTTTATACATTTAGTTCAACCTTAAAGTTTTAACCTTTACATTCAATGATCTAATGCTTTCCAAGTGCTAGGGCAATTGAATGGTATATTTAAAATGACATTTTATTGCATATATCCTAGGATAAAAATCATCTGAAATTATCATGTAAGAAGTCAAAAGCTTGCAAGCTTATTAACAACATGTAGTATTCATAGACTTAAAAAGAAGTACAGAAATGGTACTCATTAGAAGACTTGATGTTGTAGAAATATAGCAGAATGAAACGTGTAATGTAAATATCACAGGACAATGTGTTAGATATCTGTAAGCCCCCATTTAGTAAGGATCTTTCCCCCTCAACCTTGGTACTTTTAAAAAATGAATTTAAAAGAGGTTATTGTATATTATAGTTACTTAGCTCATTCTACTTTTAGAAAGTTCTAATTATTTAGAAGCTTCTCTTCCCTTTCCCCAAACACATCACATCACCTACCTCCTCTTTAATCGCTTACAGTGCCAGGCACTATGCTAAGGTCAAGAGATATAAACAGAAAGGCCAAAATAACCCAAACAAATCCAGGCCTTGCTCTCAAAGAGATTCTATTCGGACCTGACAGTCCTGGATTGTTGCTCTACTCTTTAGGTTTGAACCCCTTCAAACCTTCCTTGTTATTTCCACCTTAGGAAACATTTACACAGGAAGAGATATATTGATTTAGACTAGGGGCTCTTAACCTTTTTTGTGGCATAGACCCCTTTGGTAGTCTGATGAAGCCTATGGATGCACTTTTTCATCAGTCAATATGCATTTTATGAAGCATTTGTAATAAATCATCTGCTAGGTGTTGAGAATATGAAGACAAAGGATACAGAAAAAGGGCACATACAGTTTAAGTGTCTGAGGCCACATCTGAAAGGTTTACAAAGGATACAAAAAAAGATAGCCCCCTGCTCTCAAGGAGCACATAGTCTAATGAGGGAGACAACATGAAAAGTTATGTACACAAAAGCTATATATAGAATAATTATAGGCAAGGCACTAGAATTAAGGGAGATTGGGAAAGGCTTCTTAAAGAAGGTAGGTTTTTAGGTGACAGAGCTGCTAAGTGGCTAGGATAAAGCATCTGATCTATAGTCAGTGAGACCTGACACTAATATGGCCTCAGTCACTGACCATTTATGTTACTCCAGGCAAGTCTCTTAATCCTGTTTGCCTTATTTTTCTCATCTATAAAATGAACTGGAAAAGGAAATGGCAAATCATTCCAATATCTTTGCCAAGAAAACCCCAAATGGGCTCTCAAAGAAATGGACATGGCTGAAATGGCTGAATACCACCAACAAAAGATTTTAGGTGGTGCATGAAGGGAGGCAGGGAACCCAGGAAGTAGAAGTGAGATAGAAAAGCATATTCTCCAGGCGTGGGGGATAGTCGGTGAAAATGCCTGGAGTCAGAAGATAGTGTCTTTTTCAAGGAACAACAAGGCCACCAGTGTCACTGAATGACAGAGTACATAGTAGAATATAAGAAATAAGAAGACTAATGGTGAGGAAGAGCAGGTTATAAGGAACTATACGTATGTTGTGGGGGACTGGAGATTAACGCTTGGTCTGGGGAGGAAACCATTTCAAAAATTCCAGTAGAAACCCTTTAAAGATAGAGATTTATTTAGGTTGAGTGGTCAGGAGACAGCATGCAGAACTAACTGCCTCCCTGAACAGAGAAAAGTTCAAGATTTTTGTATCCCAAAGGCATGGGGTCTAAGTGACTTGGAAGTGAAGGGCTGGGGATGAACAATGAGAACAAACAAGTGGGGCAAACAGGGGTGAATTGGTAACAGAACAGGTGCCAAAGGTCTGGAGGCTTAACCATAAGCACATATTATTTGTGACATCCTGATCATACAGGTGGGTCTGGGGGCATAATAGAAGTATACTTCCTTTATGTGAAAGTGGAATTGGGAAAGCATGCAAAAGCCACAGGAAAAGCATGCAGCAAGGCAAAAAGCAATGGCTGGAGGTTGATCAGCTGTCAATCAAAGAAAGATTCCATTTGGAATGTTACCGGGAAACAGTTGAAGGCAAGAGTCAACTGCTGACCAATTTCTGGGCTTCTTGGCTGAAGGAGGTGACTTTGAAGGAAGAAGTTGGGTTTATCTCTGGGACTTGGGATAATCAAGTTGGAGGTGGACATGGCTGATTTGAAGGCAGAAGAAGAAGAAGGACAAGAGTCCATATATCTCTCTCTCTGACTTGCTCTGTTTCATGGGTAGTGACTGAATTGCCATTTCTCTCAATATCCTCCAACCTAAGGCTCACTGTAGATAATAAGAAAACCCCCAACCCTCTTACCTCCATCCTCCATCTTTTCCTGTTATCCCCAATAAACCTCTACTTGAGATAAAGAAGAGAAAAGAGTATTTCCTCTGAAACATCATAGCTCACCCTGAGTGACATAGAAGGAGGCTGAAGAAGAAAGGGGGAGGGGAAGAAGAGAGAGGCTGAAGAAGAGGTTGGAAGAGGGAGAAAGGGAGATAGAGAGTGAGGAGGGTAGGCAAAAGAAGATAACTACCTGATCCATTAGTTATCATCTATCCATCAAATATACCCCCTTCAATATTCTCTATTACATTTATGGTATCCTTATCATGCTGCCCATCTTGAGAAACCTTGGGGATGTTTGGGATCATAAGCAATGTTTGAGATGTAGGGAACATAAAACTGGGTAAATTATCTGGAGGAACCTAATGTGTTTGAGAGGTATCCCATCATGCTCAGACCCTTATCTTAAGGCTAGTGTAAATACATCCAAAGTTTAGAGATAGAGGATCCTATGTTTGTTCAGTTGCCAGCCCTGCCAGGTAAATTCCTCACATAATCTTTGACCTGTGGTGTCTCTAGGAATTTGGGCTGTACCAGGGGACCCTTGTGCCTACCACAAGTATAAGACCATTTGATCCTTGAAATACTAGGGACCACTGGAGTTTATTCAGTTGGGGAGCAAGATTGTCAGACCTATGATTCAGGAATATCATTTTCACATCTGAATAAGGATAAACTGTGGTAGAAAGCAGGCTAATAGACCAGACCTGAGATGATATGGAATATAGTGCCAGTGTTAGAGGAGAGAAGCATATGCAAGAGATATTGTGGTGGCTAAATCACCAGTGGAAATTGATCAGACTTGGGGAATGAGAATGAGTTGTAAAGGACCACACCCAAGTTGTGATCTTAGGGGAGTAGAATGATACTACTAGGTACTAGGGAGAAAGAAAGATCGGGGGGGGGGGGTGGGGGTGGAGATAGTGAGTTCGGGTTTAGATGTGTTGGGTTTAAGATGTCTGTGGAACATCTAGTTCAAGCTGTCCAATCCATAGTTGGAGATATGGGACATTAGGTTAGTAGAGAGACTTAGTACTGGATAAAAATATTTAAGCACCAGCAGGCAGCAGAGAGATGATAACTGAATCCATGGAAGCTGATATAGTTACCAAAAGAAGTAGTATAGAGAGAAAACAGAAGAGTATCCAGGACAGAATCCTGTGGGGCATCTACTAATAGTGGATGTAACCTAAATAAAGATCAACTGAAGGAAACTGAGAACCAATGATCATATAGGTAGGAGGAGAACTATGAGCAAATGGCGTCAGGAAACCTAGAAAAATGATGTACCTAGGAGAAGAGAGTGATAAATGGTGTTAAAGGCTGAATATGAGGATTAAGAAAGGCTATTAGATTCAGCGATTAGGGAATCTTTGATAAACTTTGGAGAGAGAAATTTCAGTTGAAGGACAACTTCAGAAAGGAGATTCTAGAGAATTTAGAGAGAATGAGAGGAAAGGAAAAGGAGGCATTAATTTTAGATGGTCTTCTTAAAGAGTTTAATCACAAAATGGAGGAGAGATAGTAGGTGATAGCTATGAGGCTTTGGAAGATGAGAAATGGGCATGTTCATAGGCAGTAAGGAAGCAACCAGTAGACTTTGAAAATAAAAATGAGAGAATAACAATAATAGAAAGGACAATTTTTGGGGGTGGGGGGAGAATACTGTTTTTAAATACATATAATACATAGGATTAAAAAGAAAACCAAATATACTAAAAACACAATTAATAAATATTCTCTTAAACCAAGTTCATGGCCAGATTAAAAACTTATTTGAACAAAGGAATCTCTGGATAAAATATACCCTTCACATAGTTTCCTCAAGGCAACTTTGACTTCCTTGTTTCTCAGGCTGTAGATGAGAGGATTTAGCATAGGGGTAAAAATACAGAAGAGGACAGAAACTAGAACATCCACATCCAGAGAGTAGCCTGAGCTGGGCTGATCATAGTTGAAGGTTCCAGTTCCATAGTAGATGATCACCACAGTGAAGTGAGAGGCGCAGGTGGAGAAGGCTTTGTGTCTCCCTTGAGTGGACTGGATTTTCAGGATGGCAGAGATAATGAACATATAGGACACAATAATAAACAGGCAGGGGCTCAAAGCAATGGTGGCACTGGACACATAGAGTGCAAACTCATTGACTGAAGTGTCTGAGCAAGAGAGTTTCAGTAGTAGGGGGATGTCACAGAGAAAATGACTGATCTGATTAGGACCACAAAAAGTAAGAATTGCTGTGAGCCCTGTGTGTATCATGGAATTCACTAAACCACACAACAAGGACCCAGCTGCTAAGTAGGCACAGACTTTCTTACTCATGAGAACTGGGTAGCGTAATGGATGGCAAATGGCTATGAATCTGTCATAAGCCATGGCAGCCAACAGGACACACTCAGAGCCTGCAAAAGTAACAAGGAAGAAGAGCTGGGACAGGCAACCTTCATAGGCAATGGTCTTCTTCTCTCGGAAGAAATTCACCAGCATGATGGGGACGGTGGTGGACGTTTAGCAGATGTCCAGGAAGGACAAGTTGCTGAGGAAATAGTACATAGGAGTGTGAAGAGCAGGATTGATTCTGATTGCTGTTAATATGAGAAGGTTACCCAGAAGTGTTACCAGATATATGAGTAAAAATATCAGGAAGAACAATCCCCGCAATTCTGGATGGTTGGAGAACCCCAGGAAGATGAATTCAGTGACAAGTGTTTGGTTTCCCCTTTCTTTAATGTCCTTCATAGCTGCAATGAAAATGGAAGATTTAAGTGTTTGGGGAAGGAGGGTATTATCCCCTTCCTCTTCATCAGTCCCAATCATACAATGTTGACCACAGCAATCCATGGGAAACACAATCCAAAAGAACTTAACCCAGAACAGAAAGTCATGGGAAGGACAAACATGAACAAACACATACTCCTGTGAATACCAAAGGATAGCCACTCAAAGGAGGAGGCTTGGCTCATACAGTAATTCTCCACTCGTGATTTTGGAGTTCTTTTTCACTGAATTACTTCACTGATATTTATTGACTCCTCTGCACTTATCTCAGGGATGGTCTGACTTTAATTTTATACAAAGGCTATGTTGGTATAATGTTCTTTCAGCCAGTCAATAAACATTTATTAAGTGCCTATTATATGCCAGGCTTTGCCGAGCATTAGAGACACATATATGAAAAAAGAAAGACAGTCCAATCATGTCGATTTCTTTCCTGATGCCTACCTGTGTCTCCAAGGTCACATAGCTGGTGTCTGAGGTCACCCTAACTCCAGGCCCAGCACTAGCTGTATCAGGCAGGTCACAACCTTCCTGAGCCCCACTGGATCCCAGGGCCCTAATGTAAGGCGAATTCTTGTTATTATGGGGTCATGTGAAATAGTGCCAACACACCCATTCACCATTGCATGATGCTGTTCCTCACTAAAGGTCTTTTCAAGGCTAAATACCCCCAGGCTCTTCAACTCATTTCCATAAGAGGAAGTATGCCAAACACTAGGCTATGGGGGAAGAGGGAGGCATAAAGACTAAGGAAATAGTCACTAGAACAAAGCAGGAGAGGGAGGTGATTAAGTTGGGATATAAAAGAAGGAGACTGATTCCCTTGTGCTATTTATAAACTGACCTTGAAGGGAAATGAAACCAGGTAGACCTTTGAATCATAGGATCAAGTATCCCTCAGGCCTTCCCTATTGGGGTTGTAGACATTTTCTTGTGTTGTTGCCCAGCCCAGTTTTTTTTTTTAATTTTCTATGCCAATAATCCTCCTTCATTGGAGTAAGGAATGGAATGTCTTAGGTATTTTGGGTGCTTCTTTTAAGGATATAATTAGATATTATCATGTAGGAAGGAAACTTTCATGGCAAAGAAAATGCACATGCTCACTCCATTATCTTAATCATATAATTTAAGATGAAAGCATTGAGATGAACTCAAACTCTGAACAGATCTATCAGAATAATTAGAGAGGGCTGACCTTTGTCCATTGTTTAGAGTGGATCATTCACTGCTAGAACCAAATTTGTCTTCATCCCTCTTGGATCTGAAATGAGAGTCAAAGAAATCAAGAAAAAGATACTTTGGAGGGCAGGTTAGCTGAATGATGTGGTAGAACAGAAGATGTCTGTGATTCTAAAAGTAGTTCTCAAGATCCTTCAACCTGTGACCTCTTGGTATTTTGAGAGAATATAAGAATATAGGAATGACCACCCTGTGTCCAACTCATAGTCCAGTTAATTCAAATCCTATTGATAGTAGAAATCCTAAAGGGAAGTAGTACAAAAGAATATTTTGTTCATTCTAATGTCAGTTAAAGACTTGGTCACTAGGTATAGCCCAGCTTCATCTTATTTTCCTAGAAAGGGAAGTAATAGTCCTGTTTACACTATATATATAGAATGGTTTAGGGCATTTCATTTTATTAAAGTTCAGAGAAGCCTACATTTAAAGCCTAAAGGGAGCTAGAGATCTACTAGACCAATTTCCTCATTTTAATGAGGAGGAAAGTAGTACCCAAAGTGGTTAGTTAGGTAAGTCATTTGCCTAAAGTTACACAGGTAGCAAGCAGCAGAGGTGAACCCAGATCCTCTGACCTCAAGGTCAATCCCTTTTCCAGTGTTCCATGTTGCTTCTCTGAGTCTGGACTTCATAGCCATCATTCTTTTAGTTCTCCTAATTTCTTAACTACTCCTACATCCTTTTTAGACTTCTGAAGGAAGGTATTCCTCAAGGATCCAGCTCTGACATAGTTTTATTCTCTCTCTATTCTCTCTCCTTTGAAAATCTATTCAATCCTTTGACTTCAACTAGTTTTATGCCAGTGACTCTGAAACTTATATTTGTAATACTGAATCTATAGAGGTAAATCTCTACAAAGAAGTGAAAGAAAGAATAATAGATTAGGAATAAAAACATCCTGGAGGAAAAGGTAATATGGAAAAATGAAGCAAAACCCAATAATATTAAGTAGTCAATCAATATATTTGATACATGATCTACATACAAGTAAAACACATTAATCTTGAAGACAAAAATTGAAGAAATAACTTACGAATTATTGGTTACCCTAAAGAACATGAAAAGTCAAAAACACCTCACACCATTATGCAAGAAATAATATAAGAAAACTGTCCAGAATTTTTGAATATAGAAAATATAACACCAATAGAAAGAGTCCATAGATCATCTCCAGAAATATACAACAGTCCTGGACTTCAAACTTCAAGACACCTAGTCACAAAATTTCACAATTCTAATGACAAGCAACAAATTCTGCAAGCAACCAAGAGAAATACCTAGAATTAAAAAGGAATAGAAATTTGTAGAATCTTACCCTGCTTCTCATTCTCTGTATTCCATCACTGATGCTGTGTGTCCTCTTTATTCCGTGCCCCATCTTAAGGAAATAAATTTCCATTCCCAAGTATCCCTTTGAAGGAGTTTTGTTAAATAGTACTTCTGCTGCCTGATCCTTTCCCCAAGTCCTATTGAGCTAGGGCCAGTAGGGCTTTTGGTTACCCAAGTTCTCAACCTGTGATTATCAATTACCTTTTGGGAAACAACATAATCACCTTGTTTAAGAGAAGGAGAAGAAAGTGGGAAGGACAAGGCTTGAGGTCATGGCAAAGAGGTGAGAAAAAAGGAATGTTGAAATTTGACCATGTATACCAAGGCTCCTGAATTCTTGAACCAAAGAAGTAGAAAGAAAAAGATTTAGACAGTCCTTTGGCATACTTCTGTTGTTCCAATCCAATTCATTCCATATGATTTTGTCTTAATTTGATTACATGGTCAGTCAGTTTAAGATTTCACTTGTTTCTACCTTCCACCCCCTTACAAACTTCACCTTCACTATTAATCACTTATAATTATATATCCCTGTGGAACTCTTAACATCTGATTTCACTGCTTCACTTCTAAGTGTCAGCAGAGAAAATCACAAAAACTTGATGATTTCAACAATTAAAAGTTTAAGTTACCACGCCTGTTTCTTGACAATCCTGGTCTACTTCATTCATTTCCTGTGTTATTCCCCAATAGCATCAATTCCAACTTCTTTTCTACCTCTAAATCGCATTCTTGCAAAAGATGATTTTTCCACTAGTTGGGTGGGTTATGGTGGGGACCAGAAGGATGGTGCAAGACAGCCATTGAGGTCCCTTCTAACTCAAATTGCTCCTCCTCTTTCACTAGGAAGTTTGAGGACATGAGAAATCAACTTCAGTCAAGTTCACTCTTCCTTTCCTAAAATGTTTCAGTATCAACATCCCATTTTCTTCTACTTCCCTCTTTGCAGACTGAGGCATCTGTTCTCCTAACAAGGTCTACTTTTTCTCCCTTTGCTTTGAACCCATTATCTACTCCCTCCTTCAGGATGTTACTACAGCAAAATTCTCTCTTTCATGTACCATCAATCTCCTTCTTCTCTCTGTGTAGATATGGTCAGGTCTTCCCAATTATAGAACAAAAAAATAAACAAACAAGAAACAAGTTTGCTTAATCTTACCAAATAGAATTCTGAGTCTTTTCTTGTTGCTAAATTTCTTGTAAACAACTCCACCAAATGCCTCCACTTCATCATAAACCCACCTTCTCCTCAACCCCCAGTATCAAGCTTCCATCCCCACCATTCAATTGAAAACAGCCCCTCAATGGGGTGCTCCCCAGTGACCTCTCACTTCAGATAATGTAACCTTTTTTTTCTGCAAGTTCTCATTCTTTTTGAATTCCTACTGCTTTTCTTTCCTTCCTTCCAATTACTTTTGGATATACTTATTTGGCTTTATAACCAAGGCAGCTAGTGTGGCATGCCTCCTATCAGGAAAAACTGAGTTCAAATCCAGCCTCTGACATTTATTCACTGTCCAACCATAGGCAAGTCATTTAATCCTGTTTGCCTCAATTTTCTCAACTGTAAAATGGGAACAACAAAAACACTTACATTGTGAAATTGCTGTGAGGATGAAATGAGATAATAATTGTAAATGCCTAGCACATTGGAAGTCATATATAAATGTTAATTATAATTATCATAGTTAATGCATTCTCTTACTTTCCTTTTTAACCACTCCTCTATCCTTTGCAGAAAGGTATTCCTGAAAGGTCTGTTCTCTGCCCACTTCTCTTCTCTCTTTCCTCATTCTCCTTTGACAATTTAATCCTATTGCTTCAACTATGTCTATGGAAATGACTGAAACTTTATCAGAAGTCTTGACCTCCCATATAATTTCCAGACCCAATTCTAAAAAAAAAAAACAAAAAACCCTTTCTTTGATGATTCTACTACAACTGGCCGTCATCTCACCTTTCCTCTCTCCTTCAATGCTGACTTTCTAGAAAAAGTTGCTTATACCCATGTGCACACTTCTAGGTTTTTCCAAAACATCATCACCTGATGGTCACATCCACACTTCAAATACAACATGTAACAAAGTGAGGTTCCTTGCTCTTTCTTTGTCTCTCCCTGTCTCTGTCTCTCTTCACCATGTTTTGGCATTTCAGCTTGTGGCACCCTCTTCTTTTGTTAATAATAATAGCTAACATTTATAGAACTCTTACTACATAACAGGCACTGTGCTACATATTTTAAAGTTATTATCTCATTTGATCTTGACAACCCTGTGAAGTAGGGGTCACACAGCAAGTAACCATTGGGCAAAATTTGAACTCCAGTCTTCCTGACTCCATGACTAGTATGCTATCCACTACACCCCCTTGCTGTCTTTACAAGTGTCTGCCAAACTCTTTAGGAGGAAGTGATAGAATCCTGGGTAGTTTTTAGCTCTTTATAGTAATTGGTTTATCCACAGATCATAAAGGACTGATCAGGGCCACTATAGGTTATAAAGGATCTGACTAGAACTGGAAAGGACCTTAGAAGCCATTGAACCCAAACGCTTTATCTTCTAAATGAGGAAACTGACTCTGAGATAGAGTGATTTACACAAGGTCACACAGGTAGTAAGTGGCCAGGTTCAGGGTCAAAGTACTTTGACTCTAAATAAGAGGAATATGTTGTGAGAGGGAAGTTTTAGTGTGAATGGAGAAAGGATGGTGGAGTGGGAGGACCACTTGATCTTGAGATAGAGAACTTGGATTCTAGTGCCAGGCCTTCTAATAAAGACTCAGAGGGTCTTAGAGAAGTCATAGTTAACTGTTTGAGTCTGAGTTGCTTCCCACTTATGCCTAAATATATATATATATATGTAATAAAAATATAATTATAAAATAAAATGTATATTCATTAAAATTTAAATTTAATTAAAACTTTACAATATACTTTAAAATATAAATTATATGTATATTATATATGTTATATATAATAATATAAATATAAATAACATGTATTATTTATATAATTTAAATATATAATATATTATAATATATAGTAATATATTAGGGTTAGGGTTATGTAATATATTATAATACTATATTATTATATATCATATATGAGAGCAAATTTATATTATATATATATAAATATAAAGTGGAGGTTGGATGAAATGACCTCTAAGGTTCTTTCCAATTCTAATATTTCTGTGGTTCTTTGAGGTTCCCTTGCTAAAGGACATGCTCACTTTTCTAAAACATCCTTGTGTCTCGGTTTCTTATTTAAAATGGTAAATTGCCTCCAGGCTAAGAGGTGTCTCTCACTGAGGTCCTGGTGTTGAGCTTGGCATGCAGGCTTGGGTACATAAGTAGACTAAGGCAGTACTACACACAATAGGAAGATTCACCAGCAAACATGGTGCTGGAGCTTCTAGTTCAATGGAATGATTGGCTCAGGGGCTAGATAAATGGGAAGAGCAGCCAGGAGCAGGATTTGTTGAAATCTTGTTATTTCCTCCCAACTTTGCTGGAAGACAAATCCTGCCCGGTCTTCCTCTGAACTGTCTGCCTTCTGTCCTTCCCATTCTCCCCATGGCTCCCACTGCCCTCCTCACTAGCTGCTTCTTCTTGCATTCCTGTAGGGACCCTGGAAACAGGTCTTCCTCCTCTTCTCTCTGCTCCCTTCCAAGCAGCCTTCATGCTGCCTCAGCTCGATCTTATTTAGATCTGGTGATACCATTATTCTGCTTCTTCATATGCAATGGCTCCCTACTCCCTACAGAGAAAAACTAGATATTTGCCTGACATTCAAGGTCTCTGACAACCTGGAGCTCCTTACCTTTTATGCCCTTTCTCAGTCAGATGAACTACTCACATGGTCAAGCATGTCTCTGTCTCACATCAGTCTCACAAGCTTTGCCAAGAATATTCTCTTTTCCTCTTGTGCTTCTTCCTATGCTTTAGAACTCAATTTAAATGCCCCCTCCTCCATGAAGCTACCCTGATCCCCCAGTGACCACTGACAGCCCTGTGGAGCTCAGAGAGCTCTTTCATAAGACACTTTTTATCATCGGTTACAGCATGTTGTCACCTACTGATGTGTCTCATCCCTCTAAAACTCCAAGAAGGCCAGGACCAGGACCAGTGTCTTTCTTAAGCTTTGCACCTCTGTCTGGGCTCACCTAATATATTCCTCCCCCAGCACTAGGGGCTTATGAGTATTTGTTGACTTGACTTGAAGCATGTGCCACCCTCAGCCAGTAGGGCACAAAACCATTCCTCCCCTGGAGACTAGAGAAGAATTCTCCTTGGTCGATGTCAGTGTATGGAAGATATTTCTCTTAAGTCAACCTGTGACATGAAATTTAGAAAAGGGGGCTCATTGTGTGACTCCAACATAGCACCAACATAGAGGAAGCATTTTTTAAAAAATAGCTCTTACGGGAAGCCCAGGCTCCCCATCCATCCTCACTGACTGCTGAACTTTAAGCCAATCAAAAGCCTCCAGAGGACAGTAAAGCTCAAACCCCCAACAACCCTCCCTCAGAGATTACACCAAGAGATCCTCTGTTAAAGCTCCAAGAGGGGAGACTGATAGAAGTCCCTAAAAAACAGAAAAATGAGAGGAACAAGAGCACAGACAAATACAGGGAGGAAAGAAGGGGTGAATTTGAACAAACAACAGAAACAGAAGAAAGAAACTACAATAGACAGCTACTACTCACCAAATGGAACAGAGGGGGAGAGATCAGCAAACGATAAACCAGAAATCCCAGCGAATTGGATACAGGCTGTGGAAGAACTCAAAACACAGCTAAGAGAGGCTGAAGACAATTGGGAAAAGAACTTAAAAATTAGGATAAGTCATTTGGAAACAGAGGCACTTGAACTAAAACAAGAAAATAGTGTCCTGAAAGCCAAAATCATCCAGCTGGAAAATGAGGCAAAGGAGATGAAAGATGAAGCAAAGGAGATGAAAGACGAGATAAAGAGGATGAAAGAAAATCTTCAAAGAAACTCAGACCAGAAGGAAAAAGACAACCAAAAAGCCAAAGATGAAATCCAATCTTTAAGAACCCGAGTAAAACAACTAGAATCAAGTGACCTCACAAGGCAGCAGGACACTATAAGACAAAACAAAAAGAATGAAAAAATTGAGGAAAATGTGAAGCATCTCATTCACAAAACAGACGATTTAGAAAATCGTTCAAGAAGAGACAATTTAAGAATAATTGGACTACCAGAAGACCACGACAAAAGAAAAAGCCTGGACATAATACTAGAGGAAATTATCCAGGAAAACTGTCCCGAAATCCTAGAACAAGAGGGGAAAGTGGAGATTGAAAGAATCCACAGATCACCCCCTGTTTTTAATCCCCAACTGACAACACCAAGAAATGTTATAGCCAAATTCAAAAACAATCAGATAAAAGAACAGGTATTACAAGCTGCCAAAAAGAAACCATTCGGATACCATGGAAACATGGTGAGGATAACACAGGATCTTTCTGCATCCACACTGAAGGACCGAAAGGCATGGAATATGATATTCCGGAAAGCAAGGGAACTAGGGCTACAGCCAAGAATAAAATACCCATCAAAACTGACTATATTCTTACAGGGGAAAGTATGGTCATTTAACACAACAGAGGAATTCCAAGCATTCATAAATAAAAGACCAGACCTGAACAGAAAATTTGAAGTCCAACCACAGAATTCAAGAGAATCATCAAAAGGTAATTAAAAAAGAGGGGGAAAACAACAACAACAACAAAGGTTTTTTTTAAGAGACTCAATAAGTTAAAATGATATGTATCCCTATAAGAAAAGAGGTCATTGGCAACTCTTAAAAACTGTTGCTATCACCTAAGCAGCTAGAAGAACTACACTCAGAGGGAAGGGACAAACTGTATAGGATGAAAGGACAAGACATAAATAGGTATATAGAGATATGCATGCATAAATACATATACATGTGTATGTATATATATATATACATGACTAAAGCTAAAAAAGAAAAGAGGTTATGACTAAAAGAAATGGGAAAAGAAACAAATGGGGGTAAATTTATATGTCACAAAGAAGCTCATGGCGGGAGGGGGGAGAACATCGATACACTGGAAGGGTAAAGAGGTCGGAGATAGGAAATATTCAACTCTTACGTACTTTGAAACTGACCCAAAGAGGGAAGAACAATCCAATCCATTGGGGAAGAGAATAGATTTGCACCCTATAGAGGAGTAGAAGGGTAAAAAACAGACTGGTGGGGAGGGAAGCAGTACAAGGGAGGGAGGGGGGGGAATTTTTAAAAAGACTACAGGGGAAAATAAGGGAGGGAATTAGAAGGGAGGGGGGTAGAAAGGGAAATACAAGGGGGACTGATTTAAAGTAAATCACTGGACTAAAAGGTAGAGCTGAAGAAGAAAGGTTAGAATTAGGGAAGGATATCAAAATGCCAGGGAGTCCACAAGTGACAGTCATAACATTGAACGTGAATGGGATGAACTCACCCATAAAACGTAAACAAATAGAAGAATGGATTAGAATCCAAAACCCTACCATATGTTGTCTCCAAGAAACACACATGAGGCGGGTAGACACCCACAAGGTCAGAATTAAAGGATGGAGTAAGACCTTCTGGGCCTCAAGTGACAGAAAGAAGGCGGGAGTGGCAATCATGATATCTGATAAAGCCAAAGCAAAAATAGACCTGATCAAAAGGGATAGGGAAGGTTATTATATTTTGTTAAAAGGGACTTTAGATAATGAGGAAATATCACTAATCAACATATATGCACCAAATAATATAGCACCCAAATTTCTAATGGAGAAACTAGGAGAATTGAAGGAAGAAATAGACAGTAAAACCATATTAGTGGGAGACTTAAACCAACCATTATCAAATTTAGATAAATCAAATCAAAAAATAAATAAGAAAGAGGTAAAAGAAGTGAATGAAATCTTAGAAAAATTAGAATTAATAGACATATGGAGAAAAATAAATAGGGATAAAAAGGAATACACCTTCTTCTCAGCACCACATGGCACATTCACAAAGATTGACCATACATTAGGTCACAGAAACATGGCACACAAATGCAGAAAAGCAGAAATAATAAATGCAGCCTTTTCAGACCACAAGGCAATAAAAATAACGATCAGTAATGGTACATGGAAAACCAAATCAAAAACTAATTGGAAACTAAACAATATGATACTCCAAAATCGTTTAGTTAGAGAAGAAATCATAGAAACAATTAATAATTTCATCAAGGAAAATGACAATGGCGAGACATCCTTTCAAACCTTTTGGGATGCAGCCAAAGCAGTAATCAGAGGTAAATTCATATCCCTGAGTGCATATATTAACAAACTAGGGAGAGCAGAGATCAATCAATTGGAAATGCAAATAAAAAAACTCGAAAGTGACCAAATTAAAAACCCCCAGCAGAAAACCAAACTAGAAATCCTAAAAATTAGGGGAGAAATTAATAAAATTGAAAGTGATAGAACTATTGATTTAATAAATAAGACAAGAAGCTGGTACTTTGAAAAAACAAACAAAATAGACAAAGTACTGGTCAATCTAATTAAAAAAAGGAAGGAAGAAAAGCAAATTAACAGCATCAAAGATGAAAAGGGGGACATCACCTCTGAGGAAGAGGAAATTAAGGCAATCATTAGAAAGTACTTTGCCCAATTATATGGCAATAAATATACCAATTTAAGTGATATGGATGAATATATACAAAAATACAAACTGCCTAGACTAACAGAAGAGGAAATAGAATTCTTAAATAATCCCATATCAGAAAATGAAATCCACCAAGCCATCAAAGAACTTTCTAAGAAAAAATCCCCAGGGCCTGATGGATTCACCAGTGAATTCTATCAAACATTCAGAGAACAGTTAATCCCAATACTATACAAACTATTTGACATAATAAGCAAAGAGGGAGTTCTACCAAACTCCTTTTATGACACAAACATGGTACTGATTCCAAAACCAGGCAAGTCAAAAACAGAGAAAGAAAACTATAGACCAATCTCCCTAATGAATATAGATGCAAAAATCTTAAATAGGATACTAGCAAAAAGACTTCAGCAAGTGATCAGAAGGGTCATCCACCATGATCAAGTAGGATTTATACCAGGGATGCAGGGCTGGTTCAATATTAGGAAAACCATCCACATAATTGACCACATTAACAAGCAAACCAACAAGAACCACATGATTATCTCAATAGATGCAGAAAAAGCCTTTGATAAAATACAACACCCATTCCTATTAAAAACACTAGAAAGCATAGGAATAGAAGGGTCATTCCTAAAAATAATAAACAGTATATATCTAAAACCATCAGCTAATATCATTTGCAATGGGGATAAACTAGATGCATTCCCAATAAGATCAGGAGTGAAACAAGGATGCCCATTATCACCTCTATTATTTGACATCGTACTAGAAACACTAGCAGTAGCAATTAGAGAAGAAAAAGAAATTGAAGGCATCAAAATAGGCAAGGAGGAGACCAAGTTATCACTTTTTGCAGATGACATGATGGTCTACTTAAAGAATCCTAGAGATTCAACCAAAAAGCTAATTGAAATAATCAACAACTTTAGCAAAGTTGCAGGATACAAAATAAACCCACATAAGTCATCAGCTTTTCTATATATCTCCAACACAGCTCAGCAGCAAGAACTAGAAAGAGAAATCCCATTCAAAATCACCTTAGACAAAATAAAATACCTAGGAATCTACCTCCCAAGACAAACACAGGAACTATATGAACACAACTACAAAACACTCGCCACACAACTAAAACTAGACTTGAGCAATTGGAAAAACATTAACTGCTCATGGGTAGGACGAGCCAACATAATAAAAATGACTATCCTGCCCAAACTTATTTATCTATTTAGTGCCATACCCATGGAACTCCCAAAAAATTTCTTTACTGATTTGGAAAAAAGCATAACAAAGTTCATTTGGAATAACAAAAGATCAAGGATATCCAGGGAAATAATGAAAAAAAACACTAATGAGGGGGGCCTAGCAGTCCCAGACCTCAAACTATATTACAAAGCAGCAGTCATCAAAACAATTTGGTACTGGCTAAGAGACAGAAAGGAGGATCAGTGGAATAGACTGGGGGAAAGCGACCTCAGCCAGATAGTATACGATAAACCCAAAGATCCCAGGTCTTGGGACAAAAATTCACTATTTGATAAGAACTGCTGGGAAAATTGGAAGACAGTGTGGGAGAGAATAGGAATTGATCAACACCTCACACCCTACACCAAGATAAATTCAAAATGGGTGAAAGAATTAAACATAAAGAAGGAAACCATAAGTAAATTGGGTAAACACAGAATAGTATACATGTCAGACCTTTGGGAAGGGAAAGACTTTAAAACCAAGCAAGACATAGAGAGAATCACAAAATGTAAAATAAATAATTTCGACTACATCAAATTAAAAGGCTTTTGTACAAACAAAAGCAATGTAACTAAAATCAGAAGGAAAACAACAAGTTGGGAAAAAATCTTCATAAAAACCTCTGACAAAGGTTTAATTACTCAAATTTATAAAGAGCTAAATCAATTGTACAAAAAATCAAGCCATTCCCCAATTGATAAATGGGCAAGGGACATGGATAGACAGTTTTCAGATAAAGAAATCAAAACTATTAATAAGCACATGAAGAAGTGCTCCACATCTCTTATAATCAGAGAGATGCAAATCAAAACAACTCTGAGGTATCACCTCACACCTAGCAGATTGGCTAACATGACAGTTATGGAAAGTAATGAATGCTGGAGGGGATGTGGCAAAGTAGGGACATTAATTAATTGCTGGTGGAGTTGTGAACTGATCCAGCCATTCTGGAGGGCAATTTGGAACTATGCACAAAGGGCGATAAAAGAATGTCTACCCTTTGATCCAGCCATAGCACTGCTGGGTTTGTACCCCAAAGAGATAATGGACAAAAAGACTTGTACAAAAATATTCATAGCTGCGCTCTTTGTGGTGGCCAAAAATTGGAAAATGAGGGGATGCCCATCAATCGGGGAATGGCTGAACAAATTGTGGTATATGTTGGTGATGGAATACTATTGTGCTCAAAGGAATAATAAAGTGGAGGATTTCCATGTGAACTGGAACAACCTCCAAGAAGTGATGCAGAGCGAGAGGAGCAGAACCAGGAGAACATTGTACACAGAGACAAACACACTGTGGTATCATCGAACGTAATGGACTTCTCCAATAGTGGTGGTGTAATGTCCCTGCACAATCTGCAGGGATCAAGGAGAAAAAAACACTATCCAAAAGCAGAGGACAAACTGAGGGAATAGAAATACCAAGGAAAAGCAACTGCCTGACTACAATGGCTGAGGGGACATGACAGAGGAAAGACTCGGAGCGAACACTCTGATGCAAATACTAACAACATGGCAATGGGTTCAAGTCAAGAACACATATGATACCAGTGGAATCACACGTCGGCCACGGGGGGTGGGAGGGAGGAAAAGAAAATGATCTTTGCTTTTATTAAAAATGCATGGAAATGATCAAATAAAATACTATTAAAAAAAATAGCTCTTACTTTCTATCCTAGTCACAACTCTAAGACAGAAGGGCAAAGCTAGGCAAATGAGGGTAAGCCACTTGCTCAGGGTCACACAGTTAGGAAGTATCTGAGGCTAGATTTGAACCCAGGTCCTTCCAGCTCTGGGCCTGGCTCTCTATCTACTGTAGCACCAAGCTGCCCCTAGGAAACATTTTTTTTAAAAGCAAGATACACAAAGACTGAGACTAGGTGTGACTCATGCTGCCAAAACACCTGGTGAAGATTGAAGAACCAGTTACCAAGTGCTGAGGATGGCTGGTCGTATTTTGCTGAATGGACAGATTTTTAAAAAATTAGATTGATCAGATGTTTTTCCCTTCAGAGACTCTGCTGAAAATAAATCTGATTGCTGCTATTCCTCCTGCATTTCACCTTGGCTGGGAACATATTCCCCATCCCTCAGATATCCTAGGTCAGTTTTGGTGAAGGTTTTCAAGTTTGTATGCCCAAACTGTAGCTTCGAATTATCTGTGAGCCCCCATATCATCCCAGAGAGTGGAGGGAGGAGGGAGGAAGTGCTGGCTTTGGGTGGCTGGACCGAGGGGCTGGACATGCAAAAAAAAAGATCTTGGGTGCTAGGAAGAGGGGGAATGGAGCAGCTCCCCCCATTCCTCTTCCCTGTGCCGGCTCAGCACTCGTGCCAATATTTCGCCAATGCTGCCCTGGGATAAAGAATTAAATCAATTTAGAATACTCAGAAAAAAAAATTAAGGTTCTTATATGAATTACACCAACATGACTTACCTCTTTTTAAAACAATTTTCTCCTTTTTTAAGAAAAAGAAATTAGATGAATGAAACTGGATGTAAAACACAAAGGAGAGGCTGCATTTTCTTGAATGGAAAGAAAAGAAATTTCATAAGCAAACCCCCAAAAGCTCCTGCCTTAGTCTTGAGAACAGAGGTGGGATGAGCCTCTGGCAGCTATAACTGGACTGAGAGGATGTGGGTTTTCTGGGTATAGCAGAGGACTCCTTTGCTGGCTGCTCTCCCTTCTTGCCTCACCTGGGGGTTACACCTATGTGAAATGAGGGATCCCAGCTTGAAGATTTCCAAGTTATAAATCAGGTTGTTCCCATTATCTTGGCCAATCCCTAGAGGTTAGAGCAGGCTTTAATCCCTGAGGTTACTCTCTTGAGTCTCTGGACGAGCTCATCTTTAGTGGCTCAAGCAATGAGACTTTACCCTAGGGTTGTTGCGGGGTACTAAAATTGAACCGTCCCCCCTCCCCTGGGTTCAGGAAGGGTACCTTTTGCAAGGATGCAAGACTCTGAAACTTCGCTTAAAAATAAAAGGAGAAATTTATTAATTTAGAAAATAATGTGGAATCTGGCCAGGAGGACAGCAAGGTGGAACAGCAAGATGGCAAGCCATTCCTTGGGAGGACAGGATGGATGGAAAAGCTGTCCCCCAGATGACATCAATTCTGGGGATTTTATCCTCTTTACAGCAGAGTAGACCTGTTGCTGTGTCATGACTGTAGAGTGGTAAACACTCAGGCATTCTGTGGAGGGTTTGGTCATCGGACCAGGTCTGCCTGGAGACATAGGGGTGACCCTCACAGTTTAGGGGACAGATGGATGTCTGAGATACTGCCCGAAGGTATGGAGGTGCATCTCTGTGTCCATCTCCAATCTAAGGGACAATCCAAGGAGGAGAATCCTCTCAGGGTCTTATAGGAGCAAAGGAATTTCCCTGGCACTGTCCATGCTCCCTTCTTTCTTATAGAGACCCCAAGCTAGTTGTCCCAGGTTTGAGTTACAGGGTGAGTGTGGGTGGAGAGTCCCTCACAAGCACAGTCCGTGATCCTTTATTGCGCTTCTTTTACCAGCCAATCAGAGGGGATTTGGGCTCCAAGCAAAGGGCATCTAATTCACTAATATAGCAGATTAGTGCCTTGAGAGTCGCTCCAGGGGACATCTTTCCACAGGTAACCAGACTGCCAGTGGGAAAGAGGATCTGAACGGGAGTGTGAAGGGAGGGCAGAGAAGGAAGGCACATGGCTGGGCAGAGAAGATACAAGAGGAGCCTTCATGGATGGAGCACACAGGGCAAGGACAAATGGTGCCTCTGGCCCTGCTGATTGGCCTGTGAAATGCCCCTGCTGTCTTCTGCTGATGGCTCAGAGAAGGATGCTTCTTGCTTCACGAGGCTGGGGGGCTTTCCGAGGCTCCCTCTGCTCCTCTGCTGCAGCTAGGACTTGTGCCCCTTTGGAGGGACTGTGCTGCCTCTTCCTGCTGGGACAAAGTTCAGTTCTTGGAGTCAGAGCCCCAGAGGCTAGACAGGCTGTAACCAACCCAGGAGCCAGCAGACCCCCTCAGGCTTCAATTGCTGTCTTTTAACTTCATTGTTTCGGCCTCAGGCTGCCTCTCTGTGATTCAGTTTACTTTCTGACTTGGAATGAAAAAGGTCCTTTCAACTGCTTTGCACTCTGAGGATGGCAGCTCTGTTCTGGGGGTCTCCTCTGAGGGCAAGACTTTGCCTCGCGTCTTCCCCCTGTGCCATGCCTCTACGCAGCCCCCCAACAACCAAGGCACCACACAGAGAGGTATAGGACAGGACAGAACCCCACATGTTACATGCATCAGCGGTATGAAGCAAAGTGCTCTTTGGGGTCTGAGGAGAAAGTGTTATCAGTTACCTGGAACATAAGGGAGGGCTTCCCAGAGGAGGGGGTGTCTGAACTGAGCTTAAAGGATGGCATAAAAGCCAAAGCAACGGAGAAAAAGGCAATGCTGCCCTGTGGGGCAGCGTGAGCAAAGTTTGAGTGCCAGGGAATAGCCGGGGCATTCAGAAGAGCCCTACCAGTAGAGATGACAATAATAACTCCCATATCTATGTCACTTTGAGGTTGGCCAAGTGGTTTGTCTCTTTCTCAATGGAATAAGAGGTAGGTGTTATCACTCTCCTCACTCTACACACGAGGCAGACATAAGTTCGATGAATTGCCTTGTCTTATGCCTTATTGAAGGGGCTGTGGGACCTCTTCCCTACAGGGAGAAAGTTGGGAAGAGTCTGAGGCTGATTTATTCACTGGCCTTGATGATAATAAAGGAGGGGAAGAGCGTCTATGGGGAATGGGGTGGTGGTGAAGGAACAACTTTATCCCATGTTTTCAGAGAAATTATTTGAAAAGTGAAGAACATTTGGGAGACTCGAAGAATTCTATATTCTGAACAAGTCTATTTCATACATAGGCAGAGCCAGTAGACTGAATTTCTCTTGGATTAACTACTTGTTTTAAAAAAATCCCCCGAAAACATATAAACCAGTGTAGCTAGTAGTGGCTAGATAAGAGCTTGTTGTTGGAGCAGTTCTTTCAGGTCTTCAGAAGCTTCCTTGAGATGTTGATGGTGTGCTCTAAGTGTTCTATTTAGTTTTATTTGTTAAGTCAAGGGCAGAGCAATTTTTAACCTTGCCATTCCTCTTTTGAAGCTCCCCCTCCCCTGCACTTTCAATCACCTGAACAATAGTTTAATTTCTGATTTGGGGATCTGGACCCTAGGGAAGAGGAGGAGGAAGACTACTTCTCTTTTTCTTCCTTCTCCTCCTCCTTCCTAGGACCCAGACCCCAAGCCAAAAAGTAGAAGTCAGGCCCTAGCTATGAGAAATACACCTGGACAGATGTCTAGGTGGACAAATGGACCATGACAAAGAGGAAACAACCAGCATTTCTCTTAAGTCAAGGAGAAGAAGCTCAAGAAAGGCCCAAAGAAGTTCAAGGAAGGCCAAGAAGCCAGAGCATTGGTTAGAAGTCCTCTCTAGTAGCAGAGAGGAGCAAGAAATGAGGATCTGGAATCAAGAGAGAAGCTTAAGTTCAGCAGACCTTTCTAAGGGAGGACGGATTGGTAGCAGAAACAGAGGGATTGTAAAGATGAGCCACAGAATATTGCAAGAAAGCAGCATTCTGGCAATAGGAACTGTAGGGGTGAAAAAGAGGTTATCTTATAAAAAGGGTTGGACTGGACTATTTAAGAATAAGGGTACCAGGAATTTAATTTATTCCAAAGAGATTTATTTACAATTTATTTACAAAATATAGAAAGAGTAAGTAAGAAAATCAGAGAGAGGATAGGGTAAGATATCTAGTCTAAGGACTAAGTAATTTATTCCCATCCCTTGGCTCAAACCGGGCAGGGAGAATTAGTATTTAGCTGGAGAGGCCTCGGCAAAGCCAAGAACCTGGGGATGTCTCTCTCAAGAGGTAGGTCTCTCTTGAGGCTAGTCTCCTTAGAAAACCCAGGAAAGGAGTCAGCTTTTTCACTCACCATGTGTCAGTCCAAAGGAAGAGATTCAAAGACAATCTCACCAGGAACAGGGTCTCATTTTCAGTCATCAGTTTCATCAGTTTGGACCAGCCTCCAACTTGAACTCAGAATCCAGAAGAAACCAAAGTCCAAGTTGAACTCCAAGTAGAACTCCAACAGAAGTGGAAGTCCAAGTTGAACTCCACTCAGGAAGTTGACACTCCCTTTTAAAGACACTTTCCTTTGCATCACTTCCTGTGCCTTCCCCTAATTTTATATCTACCAATCACAGTTGAAGATTAGCTTAGGACAGCCCACAGAGCAGTCAGTTTAATTCTGATTTGTCACCCATTATTGCACAGATAGGTCACAGACCTTCCCACTTAAAAATTAAATGGGATGTTTACACTTTTGGTGATTAAATCTAAAATTTGGCAGGAGAGTTAATTTAATTTTCACACTCAGGGGAGAGTTAAATTTGATCTTCACAGAACCATCCATTTGGAGTTGACTCAAATCGACCTGACTATGTGGTGTAGCAAGGTTTCTTGACCAACCTGTAAATGAAGAATAAAAACAAAAACTCTGGAGTGAGCTGCAATATATTGTTGCTTCTATAAATAAAGTTTCTCTGCTACTTTTTAAAATAATCTTTTGTTAGTTTATCAGTGGAGGGAGAAAAAGGGAGTGGGCACATAATTAGTTCTTATTGTTTTTAACTTCCTATTGAAAATTAATTCTTTATCTTCTATTTTGATAATTTGATCTTTTTAAAAAAAATCACTTTGGCTAAAGGTTTATAGATTTTATTGGTCTCAAAGAATCGGCCCTCAGCTTTGTTTTATCACTTCTATAGTATTTTATTTTCCATTTTATTTCTTTTTCCTATATGAGTTCTTTTTGTGTTTACTTTTTTTTTTTAAACCTTTACCTTCTGTCTTAGAATCAATTCTAAGTATTAGTTCCAAGGCAGAAGCACAGTAAAGCCTAGGTAACTGGGGTTAAGGGATTTGCTCAAGTCCACATAGTCAGGAAGTGTCTGAGGCCAGATTTGAATGTAGAATTTCCCCATCTCTAGACCTAGTTATCTATCCACTGAACCATCTAACACTTCCTACTTTGTGTTTTTTGATGCCCTAGGTTTGAAATAAATTCTATGCTACATTAATTTATTTTTTAAAATTAATTTACTTTAAGTTACTTATTAATTCAACTTTTATTTAATGTTAATTTAATTAGTTCAACTAATTACACTTTTTTAAAGTTTGTTACTTTATTTTTTCCGTTTTTCAGTCATATCATGTTCTTCCTTGCCCCACTGACAATAGCATGGCAGGCCCTTCTGTCCTCCACTATCTCTTTAAGTCTGTCCAAGTTCATTGCTTCCATATCCACCTCATTCTCTGCCATCCCTTTCTCTTTTTGCCTTCAAATTTCCCAATTGCAGGTCTTTTCCAGTTAGTCTTGTCTTCTCATTAAGTGGCCAAAGTATGTGATTAAACTTCAGTAGTTGTGCTTGAAAGAATAGTCTGAATTAATTTCTTTAAGTATTGACTGATATGATATTGCTGTCCAAGGAACTTTCAAAATCTTTTCTAGGGTCATAATTCAAAAGCTTCAGTTCTGTAAAGCTCAGCAATTCTTAGAGTCCAACTCTTCCACCCTTACATTGCTGTTGGAAAAACCATAGCTTTGACCACAGGAATCTTTGTCACTAAGGCAATATCTCTGCTTTTTTAGTATGCTGTCCAGTTTTTCCAAAGCTCTCCTTCCAAAGAGGTGGCATGATCACAATTGTCATCTACAAGGATTTTTTAGCCCAAAAATTTCAAAGAAGATCAAATCTGACACTGATTCCATTTATTCTCCCTGTATTTGCCATAAAGTGATGAGATTTGTTGCCAAGATCTTATTCGTTTTATGTTTAACTTCAAGCTTCTTTCACTCTCATTAAGAAGTTTCTTAATTCTTAAGTTTCTGCCATCAGCATGTCATTCTTCCAACAATCTTAATTCTGGTTTTTGATTTGTTTAGCCTTGCATTTCACAACTGTAAAGATTAAAATTTAGGTGAGACCGAGGCAGGTAGAAATTAGTTTCTCTCTGCAAGGAGTATTATATTTTTTAGAGGTTTATTAAGGATTAAGGATTAAAGAAAATACAGGATAAGGAAAATGTGCCTAGGCCAGAGGCCTAGACAAGACCTCACCTACATTATGGAAAGAGCCACATCTGCTCCAAAAGGGAAGTCCAAAAAGAGACCCAAAAACCTTTGCCACCAGGTTAAATACCTTCTCGATCTCGGCCCACCTGAGAATTTCCGTGGGATTACAAAGCATTTTGGGGAAGTGGAGCAAAGGCTTGTGGGGATTGTAGTCCTGTAATTGAGTCTATTTTTTACATAACTCTGTGTATACATTAAATGTAACAATATACAGCCTTGTTATACTCCTTTTTCCATTTAAAAACAACTAGTTGTTCCATGTTTGATTCTAACTTTTACTTTTTTGACCTGCATCCAGGTTCCTCAGAAGACAAGTAAAATTATTTGATCTTCTTATCTCTCTGAGGATTTTCAATATTTTGTTGTGATTCATACAAAACTTTTAGTGTAGTCAATGAAGCAGAAGTAGAGATTTTTTTCTGGAACTCCTTACTTTCTCCATTATCCTGATAATGTTGGCAATTTGGTCTCTAGTTTCTCTGCCTCTTTGAAAACCAGCCTGCTCTTTTAAAATTATTATAAATAGAATTTATTTACAAGTGTTTGAGCACTCCTCTCTTCTCCCCACATTGTAGAAGGCATCATCCAGGAGGCATATATGCATATATAAATTTTATCATTCATGTTTTGATTTTTCAATTCACATTCTGGAGGCAACATTCACAAGTTATTCTTCAAGTATTAAATCTGTACCTGTGTATAATATTCTCTTGGTTCTACTCATTCTGCTATTCATTATCCCATTTAATTCTTTCCAAGTTTTATTTTAATTGGTCTATTTCTTATAACATGGTTTTATCCTGTCATGATCATGTACTACAATTTGTTTAGCCCTTCACCAATTGATGAGTAAATTTAGGGTTGAGACTGAATATATTTTAGTTGATTGCCAGAGATTGAAAATTCTAAATACCAATGAAATACTCAAGTCAGAATGGAATTTTATGGTGGTTTATTTACAATAGAAGGAAGAAATATATATATATATATATATATATATATGGAGAGAGAGAGACAGAGAGAGAGAGAGAGAGAGACAGAGAGAGAGAGAGAGAGAGAGAGAGAGAGAGAGAGAGAGAGAGAGAGAGAGAGAGAGAGAGAGAGAAAGAGAGAGAGAGGAAAAGGAAATTGAGCCAGGCAGGAGTTCAGAGGCCTCAACCAAGAGGCCTCTCCAGAAGGCCAAGGGAAAGGGGAGTCAGTCTTATCACTCACCATATGACTGTCTAAAGGGAAAGCAGTCTGAGGTCTCACGCTGAGCTCCTCTAGGCTCGAATTCCAGGGCCAAGTCCACAAAAGGTTCCTCTCATAGGAAGTGACACAAAGTATAAAGGCAGTTCTTTACATCACTTCCTGTGTCTCACATGTGCCAATGGCAGCTTAACTTTGGCTTAGGACAGTCAGTTGTTTCTGATTTGTCACTTGCTAGCATAAGCCAGTCATAGGCCTTCCCCTCCACCCCAATCCTTAAGTGGGGCTGTATACATTCATGGTTGCAAGAATTCTAAAGACTAAGCAGGATGGAGTAAAACTAAAATTCATACCCCTCAATTTCCAGTTCTTTGCTGCTATAAGAAGAGCTGCTGTAAATATTTTGGAACACATAGATTCTTTTCCTTTTTCTCTGATCTCCTTGGGAAACAGAGCCAACAATGGTATTGCTGGGTTTAAGGGTATACATAGTTTTATAACTCTCCAGGTGTAATTCCAAATTGCTCTCCAAAATGGTTGGATCAGTTCACAGCTACAGCAATAGTGTATTACTGCCCCCATTTTCCACATCTCCTCCAATGTTTGTCATTGTGTTTTTATCATTTTAGCCAATCTGACAAGTATGAGATCATATCTTAGAAATGTTTTGGTATGCATTTCTCTAATTAGTAGTGATTTGGAACATTTTTTCATATACCTACATGTGGTTTTGATTTCTTCATTCAAATATTGTCTTTTCATTGCCCATTTATCATTTGGGGAATAATTCTTCTTCTTATAAATATGACAAAAGTTTTCTATATATTAAGTATGACACCTCTGGCTGAGAAGTTATTTATAACATTTTCCCCAATTTTCTGCTTTCCTTCTAATCTTAACAGCTTTTGTTTAATTTGTACAGAAAAATTTCAATTTGATATACTCAAAATTATCCATTTTACATCTCACAAGGCTCTCTGTCTCTGGTTGACTCATAAATTTCTCTCCTATCCTTAAATGTGATACATAATATGTTCCTTGTTCTTCTAATTTACTAGTCTGCTCTTCTGATAATTCTCAGTTCACATATTGCAACATCTTAAACATAACTTTTCTGGTATGTGAAATGAGTACAATTACTATGTGATTTGGCATTGCCCTTCTTTAGGATTGGGATGTAAAGCTTTTCTAATTCAGTGGCCACTGTTGAATTTTCCAAACTCCCTGGCATATTGAGGGAACCACTTGAACAGCATCATCCCTTAGGATTTTAATTAGCTTAGCTAGAATTCTATTGTACCACTAGTCTGATTATTGACATTGCTTCTTACAACCCATTTGACTTTAGACTGCTTTATGTGCACCCTGAAATTTTTGCTATGTTGTATAATTATTATTGTTCTCTTGAATATGATTTCTCTGATTTGTTCTTTGATTTATTCATTCAGGATATCACTATTAAGTTTCAATTTTCATCTTTTGTTTCCTATATTAAATCATATACCTATTTTGACCTTCTCTTGGTATACAGTGTGAGATGCTAATTTATACCTAGCTTCTGTCATAATGTTTTCCAATTTTTCCAGCAATTATTGTCAAATAGCAAGTTCTTGTCAAAAAGCTTACATTTTGGGATTTATCAAACACTAAATTACTATGTTCATTTACTACTCTGTTTTTTGTACCTAATGTATTCTACTGTTCTGTTTCTTAGCTTGTACCAGATTGCTTTGATGATTACTACTTTATCATACACCTTCCTTCATATTTTTTATTAATTAAATTTTCATTAATTGATGTTTTTTACCTTTTTTCTTCTATATAAATTTTGTTATTGTCAGGGTCCAGGGGAGAAGAGCCCCAAGGGCCCAGACCAAGGGCCGAGGGTCCCTTAGGTAGAAGTGAGAGAAAAATAAAGACAAGAAAACAGCTTTTTGGGGTCAGAAGGGCTACAGAAGCTGATGGCAACTGCTAACAAAGTTTATTGGATAGGGGCAGGGTATATAAAGGAAAAACCCACAAAGAATGAGGGAGTGGGGGAGCATCAGTACATGTGGGGTTTAGCGAGTTCATGGTTAAAAGAAGTACAAAACATGTTTTTCTCAAAACTTTTTCCAGCCATCTGTGTCTACTTCCTAAGATATTTTGTCTACTAGGATAGGGGAGATGTTTACATTCCAACCTTTGTCCTTAGACTTGGAATATTATTTGCATGGCTTAGACCTTTGCCTAGTTTCCTAGGTGCCAAGCCTTATTTGTCTCTGTCAAGTTATTATTTTTTTCTAGCTCTATAAAAGAATCTTTTGGTAGTTTATTTTAGCACTAAATAAGTTAATTGAGATAGAGTTGTCATTTTTTTATATTGACGCAGTCTACCCATGAGCAATTAATAGTTTCCCAATTAGTTATATTTGACTTTATTTGTGTGAAAAGTGTTTTGTAATTATATTCATGTAGCTCCCAGGTTTGTCTTGGTATGAAGACTCCTAGGTATTTCTATTGTCTACAGTTATTTCAAATAAAATTTCTCTTTCTATCTTTTATGACTGGACTTTGTTGGTAAGATATAGAATGGCTGATGATTTATGCAGGTTTATTTTATATCCTGAGACTATGCTAAAGTTGTTCATTTTTTGCACTAGTTTTTTAGTTGATTCTCTTAGATTATCTAAATATGTCACCATTTCATCTGCAAAGTATAATAGTTTTATTTCCTCATTTTAATAATTATATTATATTATAATTATTCCTTATTATTATAATTCCTTCCATTTATTTTTTTCTTCTCTTATTGCTATAGTACATTTCTAGTAAAATATTGAATACAGTAGGACCTTACTTTTAGTGAACAATATATTCCCAAACCTTTTGGGTCAGTTGAAAATCATGCATAATTGAAAACCCCATTAACTAAGTATTTCTTATATGAACATACCTAGACACTTTATGATTTTTCTTAGGCTTATTAGAACTACCAGCATCATTACTCTTTACTTGGGGACTATTATTAACAAAATAGTGTTAATGAAATAAAGAGAAGCACTTTACATCTGAGATGGACACATAAGCAAGAACTCTGGACAAAGAGTGATGGGGAAGCTAATGTTTGGCAAAAAACAATGTAATGACTCACATTAATGCTTCTCAGAGCAAGAATGAGTGTGATTGGGTGAACTGTTGTTTGGGAAAATGGCACCATGAGTAGTAAATAAAAATGTTTATTTTACATATTTTTTCTGCCTTTATTTTTAAAAATTGCTAATTGTGTATACCTAAGTTTGTATGTGTTGAGTTCTCATAAAACAAGATCCTACTGTAATAGTGGTGATAATGGCCATCCTTGCTTCACCTCTGATTTCATTGGGAAGGCTTCTAGGTTGTCCCCATTACAGATAATGCTTTCTGATGGTTTTAGATAGATACTACTTATCATTTTGAGGAAAGTTCCATCTATTCCTATGCTTTCTAATGTGCTGGTTTTTTTTTTTAAAAGGAAGAGGTGATATATTTTATCAAAACCTTTTCTGCATCTACTGAGATAATCATTTGGTATGGTCATTTATGCAGATAGTTTTCCTAATATCGAACCAGTCCTGCATTCTGGTATAAATCATACTTAGTCATAGTGTATGATACTTGTTATGTATTACTGTAGTCCCCTTGCTATTACTCTATTTAAATTTTTTTGGTATCAATATTCATTAGGGAAATTGATGTATGGTTTTATTTTTCTGTTTTCATTCTTCCTGGTTTGGGTATCAACACTATATTTGTGTCATAAAAGGAAGTTTTTAGGACTATTTCTTTGCCTATTTTTCCATGTAGTTTAAATAATATGGAAATTAATTGTTCTTTAAATATTTCATAGAATTTATTTATGATCTATTTGGTCCTGGCTTGTTCAATTAATTTTTCTAAGATGGTGTTATTTGAGTATTCTATTTCCTCTTCCATTAATCTAGGCAATTTATATTTTAGTAAATATTCATCCATTTCTGACTTGGTAAATATTCATGCAGCTTATTGCTTCCCCTAATTTGCCCCACTTTCTATCAATCCTTTCCTTTTTCTTATTTCTCTCCTCTCCTACCTCTTTATAGGGCAAGATAGATTTCTATAACCAGATGAGTATGTATGTTATTTTCTTGTTGAGCCAATTCTGGTGAGAATAAGGTCCAAGCATTATCTGCCAAGTCCTCTCCCTTTCCTCTCCACTGTAATAACTCTTTTGTGCCTCTCCATTCTACCTCTCCCTTCCCTCATCTCAAGATAGGATGGTACCCAAATTATTCCTGGGCGTTCTCTGTATGTATACTCCTTCTAACTACCCTAACAATGACAAAGTTAAGAGTCACAAGTATCATCTTCCTGTGTAGGAATGTAAACAGTTTAACCTTACTGAATCTCTTTTATTTTCTCTTTCCTGTATATCTTTTTAAACATCTCTTTAGTCATGTATTTGAGCATAAAATTTTCTGTTTAGATTTGGTCTTTTCATCAGGAATGCTGGAAAGTCTTTTATTTAATTAAATATCCATTTCCTGCCCTGAAGGATTATTCTTAGTTTCACTAGGTAGGTAATTTTTAGTTGTAATCTTAGCCCCTTTACATTCCAGAACATTATATTATAATCCCTCCAATCCTTTAATGTAGGAGCAGCTAAATATTATGTTATCCTGACTATGACTCCATGATATTTGAATTGTTTCTTCCTACCTGCTTGAAGTATTTTCTCCTTTACCTGGGATCTCTGGAATTTAGTTATAATATTCATGGTTGTTTTCATTTGGAGATATCTTTCAAGAGGTGATTGGTGGATTCTTTCAATTTCTATTTTACCCTTTTGTTCTAGAATATCAGTTTTCCTTGAAAATTTCTTAAAAGATGACATAAGGACTCTTTTTTTGATCATGGATTTCAAGTAGTCTAATAATTCTTAAACTATCCTTCCTGGACCTATTTTCCAGGTCTGTTGTTTTTCCAATGAAATATTTCACATTTTTTTCATTTTAAAAAATTTTGTTTTATGTTTTCTTGTCTCATGGAGTCATTAGCTTCCATTTCCCCAATTATTATTGTTAAGGAGTTATTGTATTTCATTTTCCATTTGGGCAATTCTAATTTTTAAAGAGGTGTTTTCTTTAGTGAATTTTTGTACCTTCTTCCAATTCAGTCAATTCAACTATTTAAGAAGTTGTTTTTTCAGTGAATTTTTGTTGATCTTTTCCGTTTTTTGTGATTTCCTTATCAAACTATTGACTTTTTCCATAATTCTCTTGTATCACTCCCTTCTTTCCCCAATTTTTATCATACCTGCCTTATTTGATTTCTTCCTATCTGTTATTTGATTTCCTCCAGAAGTTCTTTTTTGACTTGATGTCATTTCATATTTTTATTTCAGGTTTCACATGTAGCTGTTTTGACATTATTGTCCTCTTCTGTATTTTGTGTTTTGCTCTTTCCTGTCACTATGGAATCTTTGTATGGTCAGATTATGGTGGGGTTTTTTTTGCTCATTTATAATCTATTTCATGAGTTTTAACTTTATACTAAAATTGGACTCTGCTCCTGGGTTGGAGGGGACACCATGCTGTAAGGATAACTTTAGGGTTGTGACCTAATCTAAAATAATTTGGTTGCCAGAGAAAATCCCAAATAAAATTCCCAAGTCAGTTTGAAAATTTATGGTGATTTAAATTAATATAGAGGGAAGGAATTAAGGAGAAGAGAGGGAAAGGGGCTATAGGATTTCTCCCTCCTGGCCTGTGCCAGAGGGAGTTCAAAGACCTCCACCATGAGGTCTTTGAAGAAGATTAGAGGCTTTTCTAAGAGCTCAGTAAACATGTCTCACCTGAATTAGACTACTAAGCTTCTCCTAGTATAGTATCAAGGAAAACTCACCACCAAACTGGACAATAGCTGCCACCATGCCAAGATGCTGAAATACTCAGCAAGCTGCCGCCAGAGCTACCTCTCTGCTGAAAGAGGCCATAGAGAGGAAGTGACATGAAATATATAGATGAATTTTATATCACTTTCCTGTGTCTCACATGTACCAATGGTAGCTTAAGCTTGAATTAGGACAACCCAGTGGTCTTTCAATTGTTTCTGATTTGTCATTTGCTAGCACATGTCTGTCATAGGCCATCCTCCTAAATACTTAATCCTTAAGTATGGGTGTAGACATTCCTGTTTTTGTTAGACTAAGTAGAGTGGAGTAATCTCAAATTCACAATCCCCCTGATGATTATTGGGAGACTAGTCTCCCCAATTGATCACTAAACATAATCATCCTGCACCTCCAAATTCTCTAACTGCAGGTGCATATATAACTTCAACTTCTAAGAGGAAATTACAATAGTTAGGTAGAAGAAGGAAATAGAAGAAAGACAGACAGCCAAACCAATGTTTGTTGGGCACATTGACAAAAACCAATTAGGGGGTAGTCCCCTTTTGGCATAAGAGTATACATTCAAATAAATGTTCAGTCAAACTTCAGTTCAATCAACCACACCCAAAGTTCATTCTGGATCTTCTTGATGTAGTGTATGTTTTCTGGCATCTTTCTGCAACAGCTCATTTTCTGGATTTAGGAGTTAGCAAGCTTCTTTCCTTGAAGATCTTTTCTTGGATTTTTATTAAAATACAATTCCCCCTTGAAGTTGGTGTTAAGAAACATCCAGTTCAGCTCAGGATGCATGGTTGAGTTATGGGGGCATATGCGTCAATTATAAAAAAAAAAAAAGAAAAACAAAAAAAATTAAAAATGGAAGAAAGTTAAACTTTTAGTAGAAAGAAAAAATTCAAAACCAGAATAAAAATACCAAAATCTATGTATATAAAATGTTGAGTAAGTAAGAATAAATTCATAATAGGCCCTTGTATAGGTCCAATTTGAAGTAATATCTATCCCACAAGTCTGTAGGACAGAATGCAGTAATATTTCACCTACCCATTTGTAGCCAATACTACAGGAAGTTGCCATACTATAAGAAGAAAAAGAACTAGAATTCTATTTTGATAGGGAAGTGTCATTCCCTGATCTGATTTTTAGTCATTCTCAGGGATATGGGGAGCCAGCATGATAGTCAAACTTTGGTACTTGTCTGAATATTTCACAAAGATTGTAGATAAGGAAGTCCTATGACTTAACATATGTCAAACACCGCAACCTCAAGTCTCTCACTAGTTTTTTTTACCTGTAAAGGTTCAAATTATGGCTGAGACTGAATGTATAATTAATTTAGGTCGCCAAGGATTTCATTTATAAAAATCCTAATGAAAAACCCAAATAATAAAATACCCAAGTCAGCTGCCAAATTTTATGGTGATTTAATTCATATAATAGAGAAATTTAAGAAGAAGGGAGAAGGTCACCACCAAAACCAAGACAATAACTGCCACCACTCCCAAGATGTTGGAACACCTAGCACACTGCCAGCCAGAGTAGCCTCTCCAGGGAAAGACAAAGAGGCAGGAAGTGACGTGCCTTATATGGACATGTTTACATTACTTTTCTGTGTCCCATCTGTACCAATGAGGACTTAGCTTGACTTAGGACAGCCCAGAGGTCTGTCCTTTTTTCTGCACATGTCTGTTGAAGCCCATCTCCTCAGATAATTAAATCTTGAGTTTGATGTAGACCTTCAAAATCTTGTTAAACTGAGTTGGGTGGAGAATGTAGAGTTTCCAAGACCTGATTCTGTTCTTCCAAGTATCTCCATTGTTACTGATCAGGAAATAGCTAATCACATCTTCTAAAGAATTGTCTGATTAGGGTGGAATACTTTTAAAATTCACAATCCCCCTGAGGCCTGAGGAAGACTAGTCTCTCCAATGGGTCTTGTAAACATACCAGCTATGAAATTTCAATAGTTATAGATAAGGGGGAAATAGGAGAGATAGACAGAGAGACAACAAAACCAATGTTTTGCTGGGTGCATTGACAAAAGTCAATTAGGGGGAAGTCCCCTTTGGCATAAGAGTGTACATTCAAAATAAATGTTCAATCATCCTTAAGTTCAATCAACCACATCCCAAGGTTCTGTCTTGATCTTGATGTAATGTAGGTTTTCTGGCATCTTTCTGCAACAGTTCATTCTCTGGATTTAAGAGTTAGCAAGCTTCTTCCTTGAAGATCTTTCTTGAACAAAAAAAATTTCAAAATCTTGGATTTTTATTAATCACCCCCTGAAGTGGGTGTTAAAAAAAACCATCCAGTTCAGCTCAGAATGCATTGTTGAGTTATGGGGGTGTACGAGTCAATTATTAAAAGAATTCAAAAACAATAAAAGCAAAACAAAACAAAAATATATGGTGAGAAAATATGGAAGAAAGTTAAACTTTTGGGAGAAAGAAAAAATAAAATTCAAAATCAGAATCAAAATACCAAAAATCTATGTATATAAAATGTTGAGTAAGCAAGAATAAATTACTAATGGGCCCTTGTACAGGTCCAATTTAAAGTAATTTCTATCCCCCACATCTGTAGGACAGAATGCAGTAATATTTCACCTACCCATTTGTAGCCAATACTACAGGAAGTTGCCATACTATAAGAAGGAAAGGAACTAGAATTCCATTTTGATAGGGAAGCATCATTCCCAGGTCTGATTTTTAGTCATTCTCAGGGATAGAGGGAGCCAGCATGATAGTCAAATTTTGGTACTTGTATGAATACTTCACAAAGAGTGTAGATACTGTAAAGGATAATTTTAGTATTTTGACTTAAATCTAAATGATTGGTCACCAGGGAAAATTCCCAAATAATAAAATACCCAAGTCAGCTGGGAATTATGGTGGTTTTAATTAATAGAGAGAGAAGTAATAAAGGGAGAGAGACAGACAGAGAGAGAGAGAGAGACAGAGAGAGAGAGAGAGAGAGAGAGAGAGAGAGAGAGAGAGAGAGAGAGAGAGAGAGAGAGAGAGAGAGAGAGAGGGAGAGAATTAATTTAAACTGCTCTGGCACAGGCTGAGCCAGGCAGTAGTTAAAGGCCTTGAGCAAAGTGGCCTCCCTGAGCCTAAGGGTAAGGGAATCAGTCTTATCACTCACAATGAGACTGTCTCCAAGCTGGGTTCCAGTTCTCCACTGAACTCAATTTCTTGAACTGACTTTTAGCTTTCTTTTAAAAAGAATTTTCTCTTCTGTCACCTCCCCTAAATTTTCACATCTATCAATCACAGTAGAACTTCTTTTCTAGGACTGCCCATTCTTAGTTCTCACCACTCTTTAGTTCTCATCTTCTCTGGTTAGATTATATCTTCTGAGTACTTCACACTGTGAATTTCAACGCTATTCCACCCTAATCAGACCATTCTTTAGAAGATGTGATTTAGCTATTTCCTGATCAGTAACAATGGCAATACTTGGAATAACAGAATCAGGTCTTGGAAACTACATTCTCCACCCAACTGAGTTTAACAAGATTTTGAAGGTCTACATCAAACTCAAGATTTAATTATCTGAGGAGATGGGCTTCAACAGACATGTGCAGAAAAAAGGACAGACCTCTGGGCTGTCCTAAGTCAAGCTAAGTCCTCATTGGTACAGATGAGTTGCAGAAAAGTGATGTAAAAACATCCATATAAGGCACGTCACTTCCTGCCTCTTGGTTTTTCCCTGGAGAGACAACTCTGGCTAGCAGTGTGATAAGTGTTCTGACATCTTGGAGTGTTGGGTGGTGAGTTTTGCCCTGGAGCTAATTTCAGGTTCGGGCACCTTAGCTGAGCCTCTTTGGAGGTCAGGCTGATTCTTTCCTCTTTCACACTCAAAACCTTACTTTCTAGATCTCCTATCTTCCTGCCTGGTACTAGCCTGCTCTTTCCTCCTTCTTAAAATCTTCGCTGCTATATGAATTAAATCACAATAAAATTTGGTAGCTGACTTGGGTATTTTATTATTTGGGATTTCCCTTGGCGACCACTTAAATCTAGACTTTTTTCAGTCTCAACCATAATTTCATCCTTTACAACACTTCTTTGTTAAGCTTACCTTTTGTGAGTTACTTGACCTTTTTGTATTAGATCTAAAAATAGACTTAGTTTAAGTTCTAGCTTCAGTATAAGGTATGAGTTAAGTATCTTCATTGTTCAATCAGTAATTTACAACTTTATCTTCCCCTAAAGAATGTCTAAGTATGGGTGGAGTAAAGTAAAGTTCCCAAGACATTCCTAATTCTTGTTAGACCAAGTATCTCCATTGTTACAATAAAGAAATAGCTAAATCAAATCTTCTAAAGTAGAGTCTGAGTAGTTTTTAAGATTCGCAATACAAGGAAGTCCAACGACTTAACATATGTAAAGCTTCCCAAACCCGAGTCCACATTAGTATTTCCTGTGTACTCTTTTGGCACTATTCAGGTTCAGTCTGTGCTCCTTGTTTTTATCCCATTTCCTGGAATCAGACACAAACATTAATCACATTCCCATAACATTTTATCAATTAATGGCAGGTTCCCACAGTTTAAAGCTTTGTGGTATGTATTGATATTATAGCAAGTATATATGTATACATATATATATATATATTCAACTTATATTACTGCAGAGAGAGAAAAATATTTAATTGTATATAATTTTAGTACAAGAAATGAGGAAAAGGTGGAAAATCAAATATTCTAATCAAAATAAAAGAAAAGCAATAATAAAAAATAAGGGAAAAAGAAAAAAATTAGGAATTCAATGTGTTCTTGAAAAACAGCATCCACTTATCAATACATTATGTGGAAAGGAAACAGGACTGACAGTTAGTGGGGGAAGGGGCAACTGGGAGTGTCAGTTGGATCTTGTGATTAGGGAGTGTCAGTTGGGTCTTGTGACTAGTACTTCCTTCCTGCCAGGAGTGTCAGTTGGGTCTTGTGACTAGCACTTCCTTCCTGCCGGGGTTAGTACTTCCTTCCTGGTGTGGGAGGAGAGAGGAGCTTGTTCAGCCCAGTCTGGTGTGGTATGGTTCTTCTTGGTTCAGCCCGAAGATTCAGGCCCAATCACTTCTGAAGGTCAGACCTGTTCTTGTTTGCTTTCTGTCTACTGCTAAGATTCTGAATTAGACAAAGTGAGGACTGATATAGAGTAGACAGGAGTGGGAGAAACCCTCTGCCAGCCTCTGGGCCTGGCCTCAACTCTGAAGCTGAGGAAAAAATTCCAATCTCAACTGGTTATTAAACTTTATATTATTTGAATTCACAGTCAGATAAGTGGACTCTCTTTTCTGGTCATAGAGGGAGCTGAACTTCAGTTCAGTCATTCCAGGACAAACAGTCCTTATTGGACCCCTGCTGCTTCCTCTCAGCAGGGGGCATCTCTCACCTTTGCTTCACCAAGCAATATTCCCTCTCTCCCCTCAACTCCTTATTACCCCAATTCAAACCTCCCATTATTCCTGTTTTTCCAATCCTCCATTTCCTTTCCTAATAAATATTACAGTTTTTGGCAGAGCCAGCTAGGTTTTCCAACCTATTTTGTCAAGAATTTGGGAAAAAGAAGGCAATTGGAGTTGTCAGAGAAGTTGGGCCTGCATACATTTCAAAGCCTGTGTGACTGTGAAAAGTAACCATTTTGAGAGCAGTGTTGAGTGCAACGAATCTGCCTGGTGATACCACACTCAAAAGAAACCACTCCCCCTGAAGGGAGGAGGAGACTCTTAAAAGGCCAGACTTAAAAACATTTTTTTTCTGTTGCAAAAAGCTTTTCAAGATACAAGACGGCAAAGAAACCATTACTTGCCATGGGTTATCTAGCCTGGATTGCATATTTCTTTTATATGTTTTACAACTTATTTTTTGTCACGATTCTAGATTATATTTATTTTCTGCTTAGCATCTATGAAAGTTTGGAATGGCTGAATATAAGTATATATTGCTTGATTTCATTCATTCCCACATATGCTGGAACATTATTCTTCATAACCCAATTATACTATGCCCCCCAAACAGGTGTACATCTAATTTATGGAAAAAAAGCAAAAGATAATGAAATGGCTATGATGATTTTAGCCATAAAAGAGGAGATGATGCAACTAAAGGAAATGATGAAGCAACTGACTGAAGAGAAACAATGTGGCAAAGGTATTAACACACAAGACAGACCTAAAAATAACAATGTAGTTCAGCAAGAAAATACAGATGGGGCTGAAGGTGGAATACCAATATTGCCACTAAGAGATCAAACAAGCCTACAACCAGATAGCGGCATAATTCATATAAAAACACATAAACCATTTACAACAGCTGACCTTGAAAGTCTGGAAAAAAAGGATGCCTTTCTGGTTTTCAGAACCAATGTGATGTTTAAAAGAATTTAAAAGAGCAATTGGGCTTTATGATCCAGATTTCCAGGACACTGAAATTCTTCTCTCAGAATTATTTTCAAAAAGGGAAAACCAACAATTCATTGATGAAACAAGAAACAATCCAAATTTAACATCATGGCCAGAAGAAGGAACAGACTTAGAGTTATCTAATAATGAAAATCTATGTTATCTAAGAAAGGCCAGAGAAGATCTATTAGAGGTAATGAAAAGTTTTTCAAAAAGACCAGGTACTTGGGGAAAATTTGAGAAATTGAAACAGGAAAATGGGGAACATCCATCAAAGTTCCTCAATAGAGTGATTGAAGTAGCAGAGGATGTGCTTGGATTTGAAAATTTAACTTAACAAAATCTCCATCACATAAGGAGACAGTTTGTGAAAGGCAGTAACACAGCTATAAGACCATATTTTAAACTTCAATGCCCAGATTGGGAAACACTAAGTCTGGAAAATTTAAGAAAAACTGCAACTTATATATTTTCAGGTCATAAAGAAATGCTAGAGGAAAAGGATGAAATAATAAAAGAGCTTAAAGCCAAGCTCAAGGAGGCAAATAGCACAAGTAAACATAAAGAAATTGAAGAAATAAAAAATCTAGCCACTCTGCAATCATACAAACCCACAAAAAATTACACACAAAGCAATCAAAGTAGAAATGTACCCAGATTTTTCCTCTGTGGAAAAATGGGTCACATGGTTCAAGACTGTTATTTAAAGGCACAATTATTTCAAGCTAATAACAAACAGAGGTCTTAGAAAAGCAACGTAAAGTACAGCAGCAATAATGCACAAACAAATGCAAAATGTTGTAATTGTCATTGCAAGAATTAATTGCAAGCACCAAATTTAGAAACCATGGAGAGGTACATCCAACAAGGAGCAAAACCATGTTATTCGCAAATAGTCTCAGGTGGTGCCAAACAAAGTCAGTTATGAAGCCAGGTGCATGGGGTAACATCAAAAAGGAAAAATGGGAAAGGAAATGGGAAAAATGAAAAGGAAGGAGACTGCATGCAAATAGAACTTGAGGTTGCAAAAGCACAAAATAAAACTAAAGAACAGATAGAAGAAGAAATCCAATTAGATAATGATGTAACAGAGATTAAAGAGAAAATTTTTGGAACAGTGGAACAAGCTACAAAGAAAGAGGAAGAAACAGAACTGGCAACAGTCTGTAATACACAAACTGCAAATGAATTAATTGAAACACATGAGCAAACAACAGAAGGGTCCAATGGGAACAAAAATGTAATAACAGAGAACATTCAAATTATCAGACCTCCTGGAGACAATGACATGGAAATCAGGGATGACATTACAAAAGAAAATACCAATGACATAATAGAAAAATCAACTTTAAATCCTTATGCAGAAGAATTCCAACCAACAGTAACTGCACAAGAAAAAGCAAACACAAACATTATTATGCCATCCTTAAGTCTCCATGATAATGCAATTCCATTTCAAACTGATGATGGATTGTAAAATGAATGTTCAAGGCAACAAGAAAAGTCTGTAGAAGAACAAAACTGGGATTTGAAAAAAATAGAAATACAGGTGCCTATGGTCCAAATGTGCCAACAAAATGAGAGCACAGAACCAAGGGTCATGATAAAAGTGGGTAATGAGATCTACCCAGCTCTTATAGATACAGGGGCAACTAAATCTGTTTTAAAAACATCTGAAGACAGCCAAATAACAAGTTACATAGAAGTAAAAGAGCTTGCAAAAGACTTGGGGAATATAGAAACCACCAAGCAAGAGTCAGTGCAAGACACGAATCACACAAAATCACCATATTCAATAATGTTTGATTCAGAAAATGAAGAAGACCAAGAATCTTATGAATACATCAGTCTTTATAATCAAGATCACAAAGCTTTATAAGAGGGGGAGACAGATGATTTCATTAACAACTCAAATCAAGAACAAACAATCCAGTAGAAGAGTTAGTTAAGGAAATAAACTACACAATCTCATTAGAAGAAATGCTGGAAGCATTGGGAGTCAAGAATTACCAAGAACTTTGTGAAAAGTATGAGGAAGTGGATAAAGACACTAAATTTGCAGTACAACAAAGTCATATACCTGATCCAAAACAAAGAGAAGAAGAAGCAAACAACGTAATGATCCTATCACATCTTCCTTTCTCTGACGTAGAACTTCTCACAAACTAGACTGTAAATTAACAAAATATATACAAGCTTTACAGATAAGAACAGCAGAATTGCATGAAATGGGCTTGATACAAAAAACAGTACCCCTGGATTACAATTTGCACAACATCAAACCAGGAGATATAGTATACTTTAAAAATTTCAATAGAACATTGACTACAGACATAAAATGGACTGGACCACATGAAGTATTGCTTACTACCCCAACAGCTATAAAAGTTGCAGGGAAAGACTCATGGTTTCATTGTTCCCACATAAAACCAGAAAAAATTCTACACCACTGTAACAGACATAGAAGATAATTAGACAAAAGATAGTGTTGAGAAATGAAAACAAAAACTGATTAATAAAAAAAAATACAACACGAAGAAATAATAGTGACACATAATGTTTGAGACATCTTTCCAGCCCAGAGGAAAAGCAATTCAGAGGAAAAGCAACCCAGAGGAAAAGCATCCCAGAGGAAAAGCATCCCAGAGAAAAAGCATCCCAGAGGAAAAGATTTTAGACAAGCCCAGAGGAAAAGCATCAAGAAAAGATGCTAGAGACAAGAAACAAAGAGGAAAAACTGAAATGGACAGCTAAGACTTTGGACTTTGAAAATTTGTTTATATAAGAAGAGGACAGATTGAAAACGAGACTTATATGTAAGACTGTGTATTGAAATAATAAAACAAAAGTAATTTCACATATTAGGGAAATAGCATGCATCACTACATAACTTGGAAGAAAGAAGAGATCCATCAGTCAACATGAGAAGTAGAAATCTGAAGAAGCTTGATAAGTATTAATTCAACATAACACTATTAGAAACAAAGCACAAAATCACAAACTGACATATTGAGAGACCTTGTTTATATAAACAAGTGTCTGAAATTGTATTTATGCAAAATGTAAATATGTATATAGTTAGTTCCATAAGGTCTTAGGCAAATAGAAAGATCAATAGATATTTCTATTTGACTGACATCATGATTTGGAACAATGTGCATTGGTGTATTATATGTAAATAATTTCTGTAAATAAAGTATTAGTTTTAGTTAACATAGAATAAGTCGTATTAGCACTAATATTCAAATTTTTTTTGTAATAGTTTTGTTCAACATGTATTGTATTGAATTTATTGTAAACCCTAAAACTACCCTTACCCAAACTTTCCTGCTAAGAATTCCATTGAGTAGATTTAGTAAATTGGTAACTATAATATAAATAAGTAACCTTTGGAAGGTCACAACAAAAAAGGGGATGATTGTGGAAAGGAAACATGACTGACAGTTAGTGGGGGTAGGGGCAACTGAGAGTGGCAGTTGGGTCTTGTGACTAGTACTTCCTTCCTGCCAGGAGTGGCAGTTGGGTTTTGTGACTAGCATTTCCTTCCTGCCAGGGTTGGTACTTCCTTCCTGGTGTGGGAGGAGAGAGGAGCTTGTTCAGCCCAGTCTGGTGTGGTATGGTTCTTCTTGGTTCAGCCCAAAGATTCAGGCCCAATCACTTCTGAAGGTCAGACCTGTTCTTGTTTGCTTTCTGTCTACTGCTAAGATTCTGAATTAGACAAAGCGAGGACTGATATAGAGTAGACAGGAGTGGGAGAAACCCTCTGCCAGCCTCTGGGCCTGGCCTCAACTCTGAAGCTGAGGAAAAAACTCCAATCCCAACTGGTTATTAAACTTTATATTATTTGAATTCACAGTCAGATAAGTGGACTCTCTTCTGGTCATAGAGGGAGCTGAACTTCAGTTCAGTCATTCCAAGACAAACAGTCCTTATTGAACCCCTGCTGCTTCCTCTCAGCAGGGGGCATCTCTCTCCTTTGCTTCACCGAGCAATATTCCCTCTCTCCCCTCAACTCCTTATTACCCCCATACAAACCTCCCATTATTCCTGTTTTTCCAATCCTCCATTTCCTTTCCTAATAAATATTACAGTTTTTATCTTCAATGCATGAGATAGAATACAGTCAATCAGCCTCAATAGAAGATGCTCTCTTATATGTGAGCAATGAATCCAAGAGTCCTTCTCTCCAACCTTTATAGATGTTGGAATAGTTAACAATATTTGGAATGGTCCCTCCCAGGAAGGCTGAGTTGCTCCAGTATGCTGGAAATACTTAATATACACGTTGCCTCCTGGGTTCGGATCGTGAAGTGAAAAGTCTAGTGGTTCAGCTTGTACTGCAGATCTGGATTCAAGGAGTTTATGCAGTTTGTGCTGTAATTCCTGTATATAGGAAGCAATAGTAGTATCTCTCCCTAATAGTGATGTATATGCAGGGGAGAAAGGCTTAGCCTGTATAGGCAGATGTCCAAAAAGCATCTCAAATGGTGAGATGTGTAGGTCTCCTCTAGGCCTCATTCTATGATAAAATAGGGCCAGAGGCAGAATTTCAGGCCATTTTAAATGGGTCTCAGTGCATAATTTGCCAATCATAGTTTTAAGTTCTTTATTCATCCTTTCAACTTGGCCTGAGCTCTGGGGATGATATGGAACATGGAATTTGGGAGCAAGAATATGTTTGGTTTAGACAGAATCAGTAAAATGACTTCCTCTATCTGAATCAATACATGCTAGCAGGCCAAAGCGAGGAATAATTTCTTTTAAAAGCACCTTAGCAACAAAAGCCACTGTGCCTCAGGTCACAGGAAATGCTTCTGGCCATCTGGTCAGTTGATCTACTATGACTAGACAAAATTATAATGTCTGGTCTTTGTCATTGTTATGAAATCTATCTGTAGGTGCTCAAAAGGTGTGTAAGCCAGAGGACACCCACCAAAAGCTTTGCCATGAAAGGTGTGTTGGTTATATGCCTGGCAGGTAGAGCAGGCTAGACACACGTTAGAGGCTATGGTAGTTATACTGGGGGCTATCCATATTTTCTTAACAGAGTCCACGATGCCCTGGATAGCAAAGTGACCATTTTTATGAACGGATTGTCAAATTTGGTGATAGAAACTTCTAGGGAGCAGGGGTTTCCCTTCAGATGACACTCATATTCTGTTAATCTGTTTTGCTTTGAATTTTTGTTTCTATTTTTCCACTTCCTTTTCATTATAGGAAAGTGATAAATTTAAGTCATCAGTAGTTGTTAATGTTAAAATTAATTCAGACCCTTCTATGGCTGCTAGTTTTGCAGCAGTATCTATCTGCTCAGTCATTTACCCTAGAGACAGGGTCAGAGCCACCTGTATGGGCAGAGCAATGAACTACAGCTAGGGCTTCAGGCAGTTTGAGAGCAGAAAGAACTTCATTAATAATTTCTGCATTAGCTATGGATTTTCCAACTGAGGTTAAAAATCCTTTCTGGAGCCATAGCATCCCGACTGAGTGACAAATGCCAAAAGCATACGTAGAATCCATATAAATTGTTGCCTTTGTATCCTTGGCAATTATACAGGCATGTTTCAAAGCTATGAGTTCTGCCCCTTGAGTGCTAATGTTAAAGGGCAGCAAAGCTGACCACTCAGTGGCAAATTCTGTGACTACAGCAGCTCCAGTGTAGCATATGCCATCTCTTATAAAAGAAGAACCATCAGTAAATAAAACCAGATCTGAGCTGTTCAAGGGTGTGTCCAAGAGATCATCTCGAGTCTTTTCTGTCATGGACACTAGTGTTTCACAACTATGTAATGGTTCTCCTGAAGTTGGTAAATCTGGAAGCAAGGTGTCAGGGTAAAGAGTTGAACAGCACTTCAAGGTAATGTTTTCATTGTTTAACAAGGTTATTTCATACCTTGTAATTCGCTGATCAGAAAATGCCTGTGTTCTATGTCTTAGCAACAATGCTTCTACCTCATGTGGGCACATAATTGTTAATGGGCATCCCAATACTAGATCAACAGTTTTTGTCACTAGTAAGGCTGTAGCAGCTACTCCTCTAAGACATGGTGATAAACTGCCATAAAAAGTCATTCTGACTTGAGTAATATATTTTCAGTGACCATATTTTTATACATTTAGTTCAACCTTAAAGTTTTAACCTTTACATTCAATGATCTAATGATTTCCAAGTGGTAGGGCAATTGAATGGTATATTTAAAATGACATTTTATTGCATATATCCTAGGATAAATATCATTTGAAATTATCATGTAAGAAGTCAAAAGCTTGCAAGCTTATTAACAACATGTAATATTCATAGACTTAAAAAGAAGTACAGAAATGGTACTCATTAGAAGACTTGATGTTGTAGAAATGTAGCAGAATGAAACGTGTAATGTAAATATCATAGGACAATGTGTTAGATATCTGTAAGCCCCCATTTAGTAAGGATCTTTCCCCCTCAACCTTGGTACTTTTAAAAAATGAATTTAAAAGAGGTTATTGTATATTATAGTTACTTAGCTCATTCTACTTTTAGAAAGTTCTAATTATTTAGAAGCTTCTCTTCCCTTTCCCCAAACACATCACATCACCTACCTCCTCTTTAATCGCTTACAGTGCCAGGCACTATGCTAAGGTCAAAAGATATAAACAGAAAGGCCAAAATAACCCAAACAAATCCAGGCCTTGCTCTCAAAGAGATTCTATTTGTACCTCACAGTCCTGGATTATTGCTCTACTCTTTAGGTTTGAACCCCTTCCAACCTTCCTTGTTATTTCCACCTTAGGAAACATTTACACAGGAAGAGATATATTGATTTAGACTAGGGGCTCTTAACCTTTTTTTGTGGCATAGACCCCTTTGGTAGTCTGATGAAGCCTATGGATGCACTTTCTCATCAGTCAATATGCATTTTATGAAGCATTTATAATAAATCATCTGCTAGGTGTTGAGAATATAAAGACAAAGGATACAGACAAAGGGTACATACAGTTTAAGTGTCTGAGGCCACATTTGAAAGGTTTGCATAGGAAAGACAGCCCCCTGCTCTCAAGGAGCACATAGTCTAATGAGGGAGACAACATGAAAAGTTATGTACACAAAAGCTATATATAGGATAATTATAGGCAAGGCACTAGAATTAAGGGAGATTGGGAAAGGCTTTTTAAAGAGGGTAGAGTTTTAGGTGACAGAGCTGCTAAGTGGCTAGGATAAAGCATCTGATCACTAGTCAGTGAGATCTGACACTAATATGGCTTCAGCCACTGACCATTTATGTTACTACAGGCAAGTCTCTTAATCCTGTTTGCCTTATTTTTCTCATCTATAAAATGAACTGGAAAAGGAAATGGCAAATCATTCCAATATCTTTGCCAAGAAAACCCCAAATGGGCTCTCAAAGAAATGGACATGGCTGAAATGGCTGAATACCACCAACAAAAGATTTTAGGTGGCACATGAAGGGAGGCAGTGAACCCAGGGAGTGGAAGTGAGGTAGAAAAGCATATTCTCCAGGTGTGGGGAATAGTCAGTGAAAATGCCTGGAGTCAGAAGATAGTGTCTTTTTCAAGGAACAACAGGGCCACCAGTGTTACTGAATCACAAAGTATGTAGTAGAATATAAGAAATAAGAAGACTAATGGTGAGAAAGAGCAGGTTATAAGGAACTATACGAATGTTGTGGGGAACTGGAGATTAATGATTGGTTTGGGGAGGATACCCTTCCAAGAATTCTGGTAGAAACCCTTTAAAGATAGAGATTTATTTAGGTTGAGCCATCAGGAGACAGCATGCAGAACCAACTGCCTCCCTGAATAGAGAAAAGTTCAAGATTTTTATATCCTAAAGGCTTAGGATTTAAGGTGGCCCTGGCTGATTTGAAGGCAGAAGAAGAAGGACAATAGTCCATATATCTCTCTCTGACTTCCTGTTTCAAGGCTAGTGACTGAATTGCCATTTCTCTCAATATCCTCCAACCTAAGGCTCACTGTAGATAATAAGAAAACCCCAACCCTCTTACCTCCATCCTCCATCTTTTCCTGTTATCCCCAATAAACCTCTACTTGAGATAAAGAAAAGAATATTCCTCTGAAACATCATAGCACACACTGAGTGACATAGAAGGAAGCTGAAGAAGAAAGGGAGAGGGGAATAAGAGAGAGGCTGAAGAAGAGGTTGGAAGAGGGAGAAAGGGAGATAGAGAGTGAGGAGGGTAGGCAAAAGAAGATAACTACCTGATCCATTAGTTATCATCTATCCATCAAATATACCCCCTTCAATATTCTCTATTACATTTATGGTATCCTTATCATGCTGCCTATCTTGAGAAACCTTGGGGATGTTTGGGATCATAAGCAATGTTTGAGATGTAGGGAACATAAAACTGGGTAAATTATCTGGAGGAATCTAATGTGTTTGAGAAGTATCCCATTGTGCTCAGACCCTTATCTTAAGGCAAGTGTAAATACATCCAAAATTTAGAGATAGAGGATCCTATGTTTGTTCAGTTGCCAGCCCTGCCAGGTAAATTCCTCACATAATCTTTGACCTGTGGTGTCTCTAGGAATTTGGGCTGTACCAGGGGACCCTTGTGCCTACCACAAGTATAAGACCATTTGATCCTTGAAATACTAGAGACCACTGGAATTTATTCAGTTGGGGAGCAAGATTGTCAGACCTATGATTCAGGAATATCATTTTCACATCTGAATAAGGATAAACTGTGGTAGAAAGAGAGATTAACCCATCAGCAGGCTAATAGACCAGACCTGAGATGATATGGAATATGGTGCCAGTGTTAGAGGAGAGAAGCATATGCAAGAGATATTGTGGTGGCTAAATCACCAGTGGAAATTGATCAGACTTGGGGAATGAGAATGAGTTGTAAAGGACCACACCCAAGTTGTGATCTTAGGGGAGTAGGAAGATAGTAGTACTAGGGAGAAAAGAAGATCTAGGCAGGGGTGGGGGTAGATGGAGATAGTGAGTTCGGGTTTAGATGTGTTGGGTTTAAGATGTCTGTGGAACATCGAATTCAAGCTGTCCAATCCATAGTTGGAGATATGGGACATTAGGTTAGTAGAGAGACTTAGTACTGGGTAAACATATTTAAGCATCAGCAGGCAGCAGAGAGATGATAACTGAATCCATGGAAGCTGATATAGTTACCAAAAGAAGTAGTATAGAGAGAAAACAGAAGAGTATCCAGGACAGAATCCTGTGGGGCATCTACTAATAGTGGATGTAACCTAAATAAAGATCAACTGAAGGAAACTGAGAACCAATGATCATATAGGAAGGAGGAGAACTATGAGCAAATGGCGTCAGGAAACCTAGAAAAATGATGTACCTAGGAGAAGAGAGTGATAAATGGTGTTAAAGGCTGAATATGAGGATTAAGAAAGGCTATTAGATTCAACGATTAGGGAATCTTTGATAAACTTTGGAGAGAGAAATTTCAGTTGAAGGACAACTTCAGAAAGGAGATTCTAGAGAATTTAGAGAGAATGAGAGGAAAGGAAAAGGAGGCATTAATTTTAGATGGTCTTCTTTAAGAGTTTAACCACAAAAAGAAGGAGAGATAGGAGGTGATAGCTATGAGACTTTGGAAGATGAGAAATGGGCATGTTCATAGGCAGCAAGGAAGCAACCAGTAGACTTTGAAAATAAAAATGAGAGAATAAAAATAATAGAAAGGACAATTTTCTGGGGGGGGGGGGATACTGTTTTTAAATACATATAATACATAGGATTAAAAAGAAAACCAATTATATTAAAAACACAATTAGTAAATATTCTCTTAAATCAAGTTCATGGACCCCAGATTAAAGACTTATTTGAACAAAGGAATCTCTGGATAAAATATACCCTTCACATAGTTTCCTCAAGGCAACTTTGACTTCCTTGTTTCTCAGGCTGTAGATGAGAGGATTTAGCATAGGGGTAACAATACAGAAGAGGACAGAGACTAGAATGTCCACATCCAGAGAGTAGCCTGAGCTGGGCTGGTCATAGTTGAAGTTTCCAGTTCCATAGTAGATGATCACCACAGTGAGGTGAGAAGCGCAGGTGGAGAAGGCTTTGTGCCTCCCTTGAGCAGACTGGATTTTCAGGATGGCAGAGATAATGAGCATATAGGACACAGCAGTGAACAGGCAGGGGCTCAGACCAATGGTGGCACTGGCCACATAGAGTGCAAGCTCATTGACTGAAGTGTCTGAGCAAGAGAGTTTCAGTAGTAGGGGGATGTCACAGAGAAAATGACTGATCTGATTAGGACCACAAAAAGTAAGAATTGCTGTGAGCCCTGTGTGTGTCATTGAATTCACTAAACCACACAACAAGGACCCAGCTGCTAAGTAGGCACAGACTTTCTTGCTCATGAGAACTGGGTAGCGTAATGGATGGCAAATGGCTATGAATCTATCATAAGCCATGGCAGCCAACAGGACACACTCAGAGCCTGCAAAAGTAACAAGGAAGAAGAGCTGGGACAGGCAACCTTCATAGGCAATGGTCTTCTTCTCTCGGAAGAAATTCACCAGCATGATGGGGACGGTGGTGGACGTGTAGCAGATGTCCAGGAAGGACAAGTTGCTGAGGAAATAGTACATAGGAGTGTGAAGAGCAGGATTGATTCTGATTGCTGTTAATATGAGAAGGTTACCCAGAAGTGTTACCAGATATATGAGTAAAAATATCAGGAAGAACAATCCCCGCAATTCTGGATGGTTGGAGAACCCCAGGAAGATGAATTCAGTGACAAGTGTTTGGTTTCCCCTTTCTTTAATGTTCTTCATAGCTGCAATGAAAATGGAAGATTTAAGTGTTTGGGGAAGGAGGGTATTATCCCCTTCCTCTTCATCAGTCCCAATCATACAATGTTGACCACAGCAATCCATGGGAAACACAATCCAAAAGAACTTAACCCAGAACAGAAAGTCATGGGAAGGACAAACATGAACAAACACATACTCCTGTGAATACCAAAGGATAGCCACTCAAAGGAGGAGGCTTGGCTCATACAGTAATTCTCCACTCGTGATTTTGGAGTTCTTTTTCACTGAATTACTTCACTGATATTTATTGACTCCTCTGCACTTATCTCAGGGATGGTCTGACTTTAATTTTATACAAAGGCTATGTTGGTATAATGTTCTTTCAGCCAGTCAATAAACATTTATTAAGTGCCTATTATATGCCAGGCTTTGCCGAGCATTAGAGACACATATATGAAAAAAGAAAGACAGTCCAATCATGTCGATTTCTTTCCTGATGCCTACCTGTGTCTCCAAGGTCACATAGCTGATGTCTGAGGTCACCCTAACTCCAGGCCCAGCACTAGCTGTATCAGGCAGGTCACAACCTTCCTGAGCCCCACTGGATCCCAGGGCCCTAATGTAAGGCGAATTCTTGTTATTATGGGGTCATGTGAAATAGTGCCAACACACCCATTCGCCATTGCATGATGCTGTTCCTCACTAAATGTCTTTTCAAGGCTAAATACCCCCAGGTTCTTCAACTCATTTCCATAAGAGGAAGTTTCTTTCTCTTGATGATTTCAACAATTAAAAGTTTAAGTTACCACCCCTGTTTCTTGACAATCCTGCTCTACTTCATTCATTTCCTGTGTTATTCCCCAATAGCATCAATTCCAACTTCTCTCCCTCTAAATCGCATTCTTGAAAAAGATGATTTTTCTACTTGTTGGGTGGGTTATGGTGGGGACCAGAAGGGTGGTGCAAGACAGCCATTGAGGTCCCTTCTAACTCACATTGCTCCTCTTTCACTAGGAAGTTTGAGGACATGAGATATCAACTTCAGTCAAGTTCACTCTTCCTTTTCTAAAATGTTTCAGTATCAACATCCCATTTTCTTCTACTTCCCTCTTTTTGCATACTAAGAGGCATCTGTTCTCCTAACAAGGTCTACTTCTTCTCCCTTTTGCCTTTGAACCCATTATCTACTCCCTCCTTCAGGATGTTACTACAGTAAAATTCTCTCTTTCATGTACCATCAATCTCCTTCTTCTCTCTGTGTAGATATGGTCAGGTCTTCCCAATTATAAAACTAAAAAAATAAACAGACAAGAAACAAGTTTGCTTAATCTTATCAAAATAGCATTCTGAGTCTTTTCTTATTGCTAAATTTCTTGTAAACAACTCCACCAAATGCCTCCACTTCATCATAAACCCACTTTCTCCTCAACCCCCAGTATCAAGCTTCCATCCCCACCATTCAATTGAAAACAGCCCCTCAAGGGGTGCTCCCCAGTGACCTCTCACTTCAGATAATGTAACCTTTTTTTTCCTGCAAGTTCTCATCTTTTTTGAATTCTCTACTGCTTTTATTTTCCTCCTTCCAATAACTATTGGATATACTTATTTGGCTTTATAACCAAGGCAGCTAGTGTGACATGCCTCCAATCAGGAAAAACTGAATTCAAAGCCAGCCTCTGACATTTATTCACTGTCCAACCATAGGCAAGTCATTTAATCCTGTTTGCCTCAATTTCCTCAACTGTAAAACGGGAACAATAAAAACACTTACATTGTGAAATTGCTGTGAGAATGAAATGAGATAATAGTTGTAAAATGCCTAGCACATAGGAAGACATATATAAATGTTAGTTATCATTATCATAGTTAATGTATTCTCTTACTTTCCTTTTTAACCACTCCTCTATCCTTTGCAGAAAGGTATTCCTGAAAGGTCTGTTCTCTGCCCACTTCTCTTCTCTCTTTCCTCATTCTCCCTTGAAAATTTAATCCTATTGCTTCAACTATGTCTATGGAAATGACTGAAACTTTATCAGAAGTCTTGACCTCCCATATAATTTCCAGACCCAATTCTAAAAAAAAAAAAACAAAAAAAAAACCCTTTCTTTGATGATTCTACTACAACTGGCCGTCATCTCACCTTTCCTCTCTCCTTCAATGCTGACTTTCTAGAAAAAGTTGCTTATACCCATGTGCACACTTCTAGGTTTTTCCAAAACATCATCACCTGATGGTCACATCCACACTTCAAATACAACATGTAACAAAGTGAGGTTCCTTGCTCTTTCTTTGTCTCTCCCTGTCTCTGTCTCTCTTCACCATGTTTTGGCATTTCAGCTTGTGGCACCCTCTTCTTTTGTTAATAATAATAGCTAACATTTATAGAACTCTTACTACATAACAGGCACTGTGCTACATATTTTAAAATTATTATCTCATTTGATCTTGACAACCCTGTGAAGTAGGGGTCACACAGCAAGTAACCATTGGGCAAAATTTGAACTCCAGTCTTCCTGACTCCATGACTAGTATGCTATCCACTACACCCCCTTGCTGTCTTTACAAGTGTCTGCCAAACTCTTTAGGAGGAAGTGATAGAATCCTGGGTAGTTTTTTAGCTCTTTATAGTAATTGGTTTATCCACAGATCATAAAGGACTGATCAGGGCCACTATAGGTTATAAAGGTTCTGACTAGAACTGGAAAGGACCTTAGAAACCATATAACCCAACCCATTCATCTTCTAAATGAGGAAACTGACTCTGAGATAGAGTGATTTACACAAGGTCACACAGGTAGTAAGTGGCCAGGTTCAGGGTCAAAGTACTTTGACTCTAAATAAGAGGAATATGTTGTGAGAGGGAAGTTTTAGTGTGAATGGAGAAAGGATGGTGGAGTGGGAGGACCACTTGATCTTGAGATAGAGAACTTGGATTCTAGTGCCAGGCCTTCTAATAAAGACTCAGAGGGTCTTAGAGAAGTCATAGTTAACTGTTTGAGTCTGAGTTGCTTCCCACTTATGCCTAAATATATATATATATGTAATAAAAATATAATTATAAAATAAAATGTATATTCATTAAAATTTAAATTTAATTAAAACTTTACAATATACTTTAAAATATAAATTATATGTATATTATATATGTTATATATAATAATATAAATATAAATAATATGTATTATTTATATAATTTAAATATATAATATATTATAATATATAGTAATATATTAGGGTTAGGGTTATGTAATATATTATATTATAATACTATATTATTATATATCATATATGATAACAAATTTATATTATATATATATAAATATAAAGTGGAGGTTGGATGAAATGACCTCTAAGGTTCTTTCCAATTCTAATATTTCTGTGGTTCTTTGAGGTTCCCTTGCTAAAGGACATGCTCACTTTTCTAAAACATCCTTGTGTCTCGGTTTCTTATTTAAAATGGTAAATTGCCTCCAGGCTAAGAGGTGTCTCTCACTGAGGTCCTGGTGTTGAGCTTGGCATGCAGGCTTGGGTACATAAGTAGACTAAGGCAGTACTACACACAATAGGCAGATTCACCAGCAAACATGGTGCTGGAGCTTCTAGTTCAATGGAATGATTGGCTCAGGGGCTAGATAAATGGGAAGAGCAGCCAGGAGCAGGATTTGTTGAAATCTTGTTATTTCCTCCCAACTTTCCTGGGAGACAAATCCTGCCTGGTCTTCCTCTGAACTGTCTGCCTTCTGTCCTTCCCATTCTCCCCATGGCTCCCACTGCCCTCCTCACCAGCTGCCTCTTCTTGCATTCCTGTAGGGACCCTGGAAACAGGTCTTCCTCCTCTTCTCTCTGCTCCCTTCCAAGCAGCCTTCATGCTGCCTCAGCTCGATCTTATTTAGATCTGGTGATACCATTATTCTGCTTCTTCATATGCAATGGCTCCCTAGTCCCTACAGAGTAAAACTAGAAATTTGCCTGACATTCAAGGTCTCTGACAACCTGGAGCTCCTTACCTTTTATGCCCTTTCTCAGTCAGATGAACTACTCAGATGGTCAAGCATGTCTCTGTCTCACATCAGTCTCACAAGCTTTGCCAAGAATATTCTCTTTTTCCTCTTGTGCTTCTTCCTATGCTTTAGAACTCAATTTAAATGCCCCCTCCTCCATGAAGCCACCCTGATCCCCCAGTGACCACTGACAGCCCTGTGGAGCTCAGAGAGCTCTTTCATAAGACACTTATTATCATCGGTTACAGCATGTTGTCATCTACTGATGTGTCTCATCTCTCTAAAACTCTAAGAAGGCCAGGACCAGGACCAGTGTCTTTCTTAAGCTTTGCACCTCTGTCTGGGCTCACCTAATATATTCCTCCCCCAGCACTAGGGGCTTATGAGTATTTGTTGACTTGACTTGAAGCATGTGCCACCCTCAGCCAGTAGGGCACAAAACCATTCCTCCCCTGGAGACTAGAGAAGAATTCTCCTTGGTCGATGTCAGTGTATGGAAGATATTTCTCCTAAGTCAACCTGTGACATGAAATTTAGAAAAGGGGGCTCATTGTGTGACTCCAACATAGCACCAACATAGAGGAAGCATTTTTAAAAAAATAGCTCTTACTGTCTATCCTAGTCACAACTCTAAGACAGAAGGGCAAAGCTAGGCAAATGAGGGTAAGCCACTTGCTCAGGGTCACACAGTTAGGAAGTATCTGAGGCTAGATTTGAACCCAGATCCTTCCAGCTCTGGGCCTGGCTCTCTATCTACTGTAGCACCAAGCTGCCCTAGGAAACATTTTTTTTTTAAAAGCAAGATACACAAAGACTGAGACTGGGTGTGACCCATGCTGCCAAAACACCTGGTGAAGATTGAAGAACCAGTTACCAAGTGCTGAGGATGGCTGGTCGTATTTTGCTGAATGGACAGATTTTTTAAAAATTAAATTGATCAGATGTTTTTCCCTTCAGAGACTCTGCTGAAAATAAATCTGATTGCTGTTATTCCTCCTGCATTTCACCTTGGCTGGGAACATATCCCCCATCCCTCAGATATCCAAGGTCAGTTTTGGTGAAGGTTTTCAAGTTTGTATGCCCAAACTGTAGCTTCGAATTATCTGTGAGCCCCCATATCATCCCAGAGAGTGGAGGGAGAAGGGAGGAAGTGCTGGCTTTGGGTGGCTGGACCGAGGGGCTGGGCATGCAAAAAAAAAGATCTTGGGTGCTAGGAAGAGGGGGAATGGAGCAGCTCCCCCCATTCCCCTTCCCTGTGCCGGCTCAGCACTCGTGCCAATATTTCGCCAGTGCTGCCCTGGGATAAAGAATTAAATCAATTTAGAATACTCAGAAAAAAATTAAGGTTCATATATGAATTACACCAACATGACTTACCTCTTTTTAAAACAATTTTCTCCTTTTTTAAGAAAAAGAAATTAGATGAATGAAACTAGATGTAAAACACAAAGGAGAGGCTGCATTTTCTTGAATGGAAAGAAAAGAAATTTCATAAGCAAACCCCCAAAAGCTCCTGCCTTAGTCTTGAGAACAGAGGTGGGACGAGCCTCTGGCAGCTATAACTGCACTGAGAGGATGTGGGCTTTCTGGGTACAGCAGAGGACTCCTTTGCTGGCTGCTCTCCCTTCTTGCCTCACCTCAGGGGTTACACCTATGTGAAATGAGGGATCCCAGCTTGAAGATTTCCAAGTTATAAATCAGGTTGTTCCCATTATCTTGGCCAATCCCTAGAGGTCAGAGCAGGCTTTAATCCCTGAGGTTACTCTCTTGAGTTGGGACTAGCTCATCTTTAGTGGCTCAAGCAGCGAGGCTTTACTTTTCCCCTAGAGGCACGGGCTCAAAGGGACCTGAAGATCATGTCTTTGAAGCTTTTCCAGCCTTATTCCTCAGCAAGATTTCTGGGCTTCACTTAAGTGGGGCTGTTCGGCTCCAGTTCAGTAGAGATCTAGTAGGTGTCTGCTGTTTATACCTGTCCGTGCTGCCTGCTTTCTTATGGAGACCCCGGGCTAGTTGGTACATTTCTATGCAGTACCTGCGGCTCTCCTTCTCATATGGCGCCTCTTAGTCCCAGGTTTGAGTTAGAGGCTGAGTGTGGGTGGAGAGTCCCTCCCAAGCACAGTCCGTGATCCTTTATTGGGCTTCTTTTACCAGCCAATCAGAGGGGATTTGGGCTCCAAGCAAAGGGCATCTAATTCACTAATATAGCAGATTAGTGCCTTGAGAGTGGCTCCAGGGGACATCTTTCCACAGGTAACCAGACTGCCAGTGGGAAAGAGGATCTGAACGGGAGTGTGAAGGGAGGGCAGAGAAGATACAAGAGGAGCCTTCATGGATGGAGCACACAGGGCAAGGACAAATGGTGCCTCTGGCCCTGCTGATTGGCCTGTGAAATGCCCCTGCTGTCTTCTGCTGATGGCTCAGAGAAGGATGCTTCTTGCTTCACGAGGCTGGGGGGCTTTCCGAGGCTCCCTCTGCTCCTCTGCTGCAGCTAGGACTTGTGCCCCTTTGGAGGGACTGTGCTGCCTCTTCCTGCTGGGACAAAGTTCAGTTCTTGGAGTCAGAGCCCCAGAGGCTAGACAGGCTGTAACCAACCCAGGAGCCAGCAGACCCCCTCAGGCTTCAATTGCTGTCTTTTACCTTCATTGTTTCGGCCTCAGGCTGCCTCTCTGTGATTCAGTTTACTTTCTGACTTGGAATGAAAAAGGTCCTTTCAACTGCTTTGCACTCTGAGGATGGCAGCTCTGTTCTGGGGGTCTCCTCTGAGGGCAAGACTGAGAGGGGGGCCTTTGCCTCGCGTCTTCCCTCTGTGCCATGCCTCTACGCAGCCCCCCAACAACCAAGGCACCACACAGAGAGGTATAGGACAGGACAGAACCCCACATGTTACATGCATCAGAGGTATGAAGCAAAGTGCTCTTTGGGGTCTGAGGAGAAAGCGTTATCAGTTACAAGGGACATAAGGGAGGGCTTCCCAGAGGAGGGGGTGTCTGAAGTGAGCTTATAGGATGGCATAAAAGCCAAAGCAATGGAGAAAAAGGCAATGCTGCCCTGTGGGGCAGCATGAGCAAAGTTTGAGTGCCAGGGAATAGCCTGGGCATTCAGAAGAGCCCTACCAATAGAGATGACAATAATAACTCCCATATCTATGGTCCTTTGAGGTTGGCCAAGTGGTTTGTCTCTTTCTCAATGGAATAAGAGGTAGGTGTTATCACTCTCCTCACTCTACACACGAGGCAGACATAAGTTCGATGAATTGCCTTGTCTTATGCCTTATTGAAGGGGCTGTGGGACCTCTTCCCTACAGGGAGAAAGTTGGGAAGAGTCTGAGGCTGATTTATTCACTGGCCTTGATGATAATAAAGGAGGGGAAGAGCGTCTATGGGGAATGGGGTGGTGGTGAAGGAACAATTTTATCCCCTGTTTTCAGAGAAGTTATTTGAAAAGTGAAGAGCATTTGGGAGACTCGAAGAATTCTATATTCTGAACAAGTCTATTTCATACATAGAGAGAGCCAGTAGACTGAATTTCTCTTGGATTAACTACTTGTTTTAAAAAAATCCCCCGAAAACATATAAACCAGTGTAGCTAGAAGTGGCTAGATAAGAGCTTGTTGGTTGAGCAGTTCTTTCAGGTCTTCAGAAGCTTCCTTGAGATGTTGATGGTGTGCTCTAAGTGTTCTATTTAGTTTTATTGGTTAAGTCAAGGGCAGAGCAATTTTTAACATTGCCATTCCTCTTTTGAAGCTCCCCCTCCCCTGCACTTTCAATCACCTGAACAAGTGGCAATAGTTTAATTTCTGATTTGGGGATCTGGACCCTAGGGAAGAGGAGGAGGAAGACTACTTCTCTTTTTCTTCCTTCTCCTCCTCCTTCCTAGGACCCAGACCCCAAGCCAAAAAGTAGAAGTCAGGCCCTAGCTATGAGAAATACACCTGGACAGATGTCTAGATGGACAAATGGACCATGACAAAGAGGAAACAACCAGTGTTTCTCTTAAGTCAAGGAGAAGAAGCTCAAGAAAGGCCCAAAGAAGTTCAAGGAAGGCCAAGAAGCCAGAGCATTGGTTAGAAGTCCTCTCTAGTAGCAGAGAGGAGCAAGAAGAGAGGATCTGGAATCAAGAGAGAAGCTTAAGTTCAGCAAACCTTTCTAAGGGAGGACGGACTGGTAGCAGAAACAGAGGGATTGTAAAGATGAGCCACAGAATATTGCAAGAAAGCAGCATTCTGGCAATAGGAACTGTAGGGGTGAAAAAGAGGTTATCTTATAAAAAGGGTTGGACTGGACTATTTAAGAATAAGGGTACCAGGAATTTAATTTATTCCAAAGAGATTTATTTACAATTTATTTACAAAATATAGAAAGAGTAAGTAAGAAAATCAGAGAGAGGATAGGGTAAGATATCTAGTCTAAGGACTAAGTAATTTATTCCCATCCCTTGGCTCAAACCGGGCAGGGAGAATTAGTACTTAGCTGGAGAGGCCTCGGCAAAGCCAAGAACCTGGGGATGTCTCTCTCAAGAGGTAGGTCTCTCTTGAGGCTAGTCTCCTTAGAAAACCCAGGAAAGGAGTCAGCTTTTTCACTCACCATGTGTCAGTCCAAAGGAAGAGATTCAAAGACAATCTCACCAGGAACAGGGTCTCATTTTCAGTCATCAGTTTCTTCACCAGCCTCCAACTTGAACTCAGAATTCCAGAAGAAACCAAAGTCCAAGTTGAATTCCAAGTAGAACTCCAACAGAAGTGGAAGTCCAAGTTGAACTCCACTCAGGAAGTTGACACTCCCTTTTAAAGACACTTTCCTTTGCATCACTTCCTGTGCCTTCCCCTAATTTTACATCTACCAATCACAGTTGAAGATTGGCTTAGAACAGCCCCTGGGGCAGTCAGTTTAATTCTGATTTGTTACCCATTATTGCACAGATAGGTCACAGACCTTCCCACTTAAAAATTAAATGGGATGTTTACACTTTTGGTGATTAAATCTAAAATTTGGCAGGAGAGTTAATTTAATTTTCACACTCAGGGGAGAGTTAAATTTGATCTTCACAGAACCATCCATTTGGAGTTGACTCAAATCGACCTGCCTATGTGGTGTAGCAAGATTTCTTGACCAACCTGTAAATGAAGAATAAAAACAAAAACCCTGGAGTGAGCTGCAATATATTGTTGCTTCTATAAATAAAGTTTCTCTGCTACTTTTTAAAATAATCTTTTGTTAGTTTATCAGTGGAGGGAGAAAAAGGGAGTGGGTACATAATTAGTTCTTATTGTTTTTAACTTCCTATTGAAAATTAATTCTTTATCTTCTATTTTGATAATTTGATCTTTTTTTAAAAAATCACTTTGGCTAAAGGTTTATAGATTTTATTGGTCTCAAAGAATTGGCCCTCAGCTTTGTTTTATCACTTCTATAGTATTTTATTTTCCATTTTATTTCTTTTTCCTATATGAGTTCTTTTTGTGTTTACTTTTTTTTTTTTAAACCTTTACCTTCTGTCTTAGAATCAATTCTAAGTATTAGTTCCAAGGCAGAAGCACAGTAAAGCCTAGGTAACTGGGGTTAAGGGATTTGCCCAAGTCCACATAGTCAGGAAGTGTCTGAGGCCAGATTTGAATGTAGAATTTCCCCATCGCTAGACCTAGTTATCTATCCACTGAACCATCTAACACTTCCTACTTTGTGTTTTTTGATGCCCTAGGTTTGAAATAAATTCTATGCTACATTAATTTATTTTTTAAAATTAATTTACTTTAAGTTACTTATTAATTCAACTTTTATTTAATGTTAATTTAATTCATTTAACTAATTACACTTTTAAAAAGTTTGCTACTTTATTTTTTCCATTTTTCAGTCATATCATGCTCTTCCTTGCCCCACTGGCAATAGCATGGCAGGCCCTTCTGTCCTCCACTATCTCTTTAAGTCTGTCCAAGTTCATTGCTTCCATATCCACCTCATTCTCTGCCATCCCTTTCTCTTTTTGCCTTCAAATTTCCCAATTGCAGGTCTTTTCCAGTTAGTCTTGTCTTCTCATTAAGTGGCCAAAGTATGTGATTAAACTTCAGTAGTTGTGCTTGAAAGAATAGTCTGAATTAATTTCTTTAAGTATTGACTGATATGATATTGCTGTCCAAGGAACTTTCAAAAGTCTTTTCTAGGGTCATAATTCAAAAGCTTCAGTTCTGTAAAGCTCAGCAATTCTTAGAGTCCACCTCTTCCACCCTTACATTGCTGTTGGAAAAACCATAGCTTTGACCACAGGAATCTTTGTCACTAAGGCAATATCTTGCTTTTTTAGTATGCTGTCCAGTTTTTCCAAAGCTCTCCTTCCAAAGAGGTGGCATGATCACAATTGTCATCTACAAGGATTTTTTAGCCCAAAAATTTCAAAGAAGATCAAATCTGACACTGATTCCATTTATTCTCCCTGTATTTGCCATAAAGTGATGAGATTTGTTGCCAAGATCTTATTCGTTTTATGTTTAACTTCAAGCTTCTTTCACTCTCATTAAGAAGTTTCTTAATTCTTAAGTTTCTGCCATCAGCATGTCATTCTTCCAACAATCTTAATTCTGGTTTTTGATTTGTTTAGCCTTGCATTTCACAACTGTAAAGATTAAAATTTAGGTGAGACCGAGGCAGGTAGAAATTAGTTTCTCTCTGCAAGGAGTATTATATTTTTTAGAGGTTTATTAAGGATTAAGGATTAAAGAAAATACAGGATAAGGAAAATGTGCCTAGGCCAGAGGCCTAGACAAGACCTCACCTACATTATGGAAAGAGCCACATCTGCTCCAAAAGGGAAGTCCAAAAAGAGACCCAAAAACCTTTGCCACCAGGTTAAATACCTTCTCGATCTCGGCCCACCTGAGAATTTCCGTGGGATTACAAAGCATTTTGGGGAAGTGGAGCAAAGGCTTGTGGGGATTGTAGTCCTGTAATTGAGTCTATTTTTTACATAACTCTGTGTATACATTAAATGTAACAATATACAGCCTTGTTATACTCCTTTTTCCATTTAAAAACAACTAGTTGTTCCATGTTTGATTCTAACTTTTACTTTTTTGACCTGCATCCAGGTTCCTCAGAAGACAAGTAAAATTATTTGATCTTCTTATCTCTCTGAGGATTTTCAATATTTTGTTGTGATTCATACAAAACTTTTAGTGTAGTCAATGAAGCAGAAGTAGAGATTTTTTTCTGGAACTCCTTACTTTCTCCATTATCCTGATAATGTTGGCAATTTGGTCTCTAGTTTCTCTGCCTCTTTGAAAACCAGCCTGCTCTTTTAAAATTATTATAAATAGAATTTATTTACAAGTGTTTGAGCACTCCTCTCTTCTCCCCACATTGTAGAAGGCATCATCCAGGAGGCATATATGCATATATAAATTTTATCATTCATGTTTTGATTTTTCAATTCACATTCTGGAGGCAACATTCACAAGTTATTCTTCAAGTATTAAATCTGTACCTGTGTATAATATTCTCTTGGTTCTACTCATTCTGCTATTCATTATCCCATTTAATTCTTTCCAAGTTTTATTTTAATTGGTCTATTTCTTATAACATGGTTTTATCCTGTCATGATCATGTACTACAATTTGTTTAGCCCTTCACCAATTGATGAGTAAATTTAGGGTTGAGACTGAATATATTTTAGTTGATTGCCAGAGATTGAAAATTCTAAATACCAATGAAATACTCAAGTCAGAATGGAATTTTATGGTGGTTTATTTACAATAGAAGGAAGAAATATATATATATATATATATATATATATATGGAGAGAGAGAGAGAGAGAGAGAGAGAGAGAGAGAGAGAGAGAGAGAGAGAGAGAGAGAGAGAGAGAGAGAGAGAGAGAAAGAGAGAGAGAGGAAAAGGAAATTGAGCCAGGCAGGAGTTCAGAGGCCTCAACCAAGAGGCCTCTCCAGAAGGCCAAGGGAAAGGGGAGTCAGTCTTATCACTCACCATATGACTGTCTAAAGGGAAAGCAGTCTGAGGTCTCACGCTGAGCTCCTCTAGGCTCGAATTCCAGGGCCAAGTCCACAAAAGGTTCCTCTCATAGGAAGTGACACAAAGTATAAAGGCAGTTCTTTACATCACTTCCTGTGTCTCACATGTGCCAATGGCAGCTTAACTTTGGCTTAGGACAGTCAGTTGTTTCTGATTTGTCACTTGCTAGCATAAGCCAGTCATAGGCCTTCCCCTCCACCCCAATCCTTAAGTGGGGCTGTATACATTCATGGTTGCAAGAATTCTAAAGACTAAGCAGGATGGAGTAAAACTAAAATTCATACCCCTCAATTTCCAGTTCTTTGCTGCTATAAGAAGAGCTGCTGTAAATATTTTGGAACACATAGATTCTTTTCCTTTTTCTCTGATCTCCTTGGGAAACAGAGCCAACAATGGTATTGCTGGGTTTAAGGGTATACATAGTTTTATAACTCTCCAGGTGTAATTCCAAATTGCTCTCCAAAATGGTTGGATCAGTTCACAGCTACAGCAATAGTGTATTACTGCCCCCATTTTCCACATCTCCTCCAATGTTTGTCATTGTGTTTTTATCATTTTAGCCAATCTGACAAGTATGAGATCATATCTTAGAAATGTTTTGGTATGCATTTCTCTAATTAGTAGTGATTTGGAACATTTTTTCATATACCTACATGTGGTTTTGATTTCTTCATTCAAATATTGTCTTTTCATTGCCCATTTATCAATTGGGGAATAATTCTTCTTCTTATCAATATGACAAAAGTTTTCTATATATTAAGTATGACACCTCTGGCTGAGAAGTTATTTATAACATTTTCCCCAATTTTCTGCTTTCCTTCTAATCTTAGCAGCTTTTGTTTAATTTGTACAGAAAAATTTCAATTTGATATACTCAAAATTATCCATTTTACATCTCACAAGGCTCTCCATCTCTGGTTGACTCATAAATTTCTCTCCTATCCATAAATGTGATACATAATATGTTCCTTGTTCTTCTAATTTATTAGTCTGCTCTTCTGGTAATTCTCAGTTCACATATTGCAACATCTTAAACATAACTTTTCTGGTATGTGAAATGAGTACAATTATTATGTGATTTGGCATTGCTCTTCTTTAGGATTGGGATGTAAAGCTTTTCTAATCCAGTGGCCACTGTTGAATTTTCCAAACTCCCTGGCATATTGAGGGAACCACTTGAACAGCATCATCTCTTAGAATTTTAATTAGCTTAGCTAGAATTCTATTGTACCACTAGTCTGATTATTGACATTGCTTCTTACAACCCATTTGACTTTAGACTGCTTTATGTGCACCCTGAAATTTTTGCTATGTTGTATAATTATTATTGTTCTCTTGAATATGATTTCTATGATTTGTTCTTTGATTTATTCATTCAGGATATCACTATTAAGTTTCAATTTTCATCTTTTTTTTCCTATATTAAATCATATACCTATTTTGACCTTCTCTTGGTATACAGTGTGAGATGCTAATTTATACCTAGCTTCTGTCATAATGTTTTCCAATTTTTCCAGCAATTATTGTCAAATAGCAAGTTCTTGTCAAAAAGCTTACATTTTGGGATTTATCAAACACTAAATTACTATGTTCATTTACTACTCTGTTTTTTGTACCTATGTATTCTACTGTTCTGTTTCTTAGCTCGTACCAGATTGCTTTGATGATTACTACTTTATCATACACCTTCCTTCATATTTTTTATTAATTAAATTTTCATTAATTGATGTTTTTTACCTTTTTTCTTCTATATAAATTTTGTTATTGTCAGGGTCCAGGGGAGAAGAGCCCCAAAGGCCCAGACCAAGGGCCGAGGGTCCCTTAGGTAGAAGTGAGAGAAAAATAAAGACAAGAAAACAGCTTTTTGGGATCAGAAGGGCTACAGAAGCTGATGGCAACTGCTAACAAAGTTTATTGTATAGGGGAAGGGTATACAAAGGAAAAAACCACAAAGAATGAGGGAGTGGGGGAGCATCAGTACATGTGGGGTTTAGCAAGTTCATGGTTAAAAGAAGTACAAAACATGTTTTTCTCAAAACTTTTTCCAGCCATCTGTGTCTACTTCCTAAGATATTTTGTCTGCTAGGATAGTGGAGATGTTTACATTCCAACCTTTGTCCTTAGACTTGGAATATTATTTGCATGGCTTAGACCTTTGCCTAGTTTCCTAGGTGCCAAGCCTTATTTGTCTCTGTCAAGTTATTATTTTTTTCTAGCTCTTTAAAAGAATCTTTTGGTAGTTTGTTTTAGCACTAAATAAGTTAATTGAGATAGAGATGTCATTTTTTTATATTGACGCAGTCTACCCATGAGCAATTAATAGTTTTCCAATTAGTTATATTTGACTTTATTTGTGTGAAAAGTATTTTGTAATTATATTCATGTAGCTCCCAGGTTTGTCTTGGTATGAAGACTCCTAGGTATTTCTATTGTCTACAGTTATTTCAAATAAAATTTCTCTTTCTATCTTTTATGACTGGACTTTGTTGGTAAGATATAGAATGGCTGATGATTTATGCAGGTTTATTTTATATCCTGAGACTATGCTAAAGTTGTTCATTTTTTGCACTAGTTTTTTAGTTGATTCTCTTAGATTATCTAAATATGTCACCATTTCATCTGCAAAGTATAATAGTTTTATTTCCTCATTTTAATAATTATATTATATTATAATTATTCCTTATTATTATAATTCCTTCCATTTATTTTTTTCTTCTCTTATTGCTATAGTACATTTCTAGTAAAATATTGAATACAGTAGGACCTTACTTTTAGTGAACAATATATTCCCAAACCTTTTGGGTCAGTTGAAAATCATGCATAATTGAAAACCCCATTAACTAAGTATTTCTTATATGAACATACCTAGACACTTTATGATTTTTCTTAGGCTTATTAGAACTACCAGCATCATTACTCTTTACTTGGGGACTATTATTAACAAAATAGTGTTAATGAAATAAAGAGAAGCACTTTACATCTGAGATGGACACATAAGCAAGAACTCTGGACAAAGAGTGATGGGGAAGCTAATGTTTGGCAAAAAACAATGTAATGAATCACATTAATGCTTCTCAGAGCAAGAATGAGTGTGATTGGGTGAACTGTTGCTTGGGAAAATGGCACCATGAGTAGTAAATAAAAATGTTTATTTTACATATTTTTTCTGCCTTTATTTTTAAAAATTGCTAATTGTGTATACCTAAGTTTGTATGTGTTGAGTTCTCATAAAACAAGATCCTACTGTAATAGTGGTGATAATGGCCATCCTTGCTTCACCTCTGATTTCATTGGGAAGGCTTCTAGGTTGTCCCCATTACAGATAATGCTTTCTGATGGTTTTGGATAGATACTACTTATCATTTTGAGGAAAGTTCCATTTATTCCTATGCTTTCTAATGTGCTGGGTTTTTTTTTTAAAAGGAAGAGGTGATATATTTTATCAAAACTTTTTCTGCATCTACTGAGATAATCATTTGGTATGGTCATTTATGCAGATAGTTTTCCTAATATCGAACCAGTCCTGCATTCTAGTATAAATCATACTTAGTCATAGTGTATGATACTTGTTATGTATTACTGTAGTCCCCTTGCTATTACTCTATTTAAATTTTTTTGGTATCAATATTCATTAGGGAAATTGATGTATGGTTTTATTTTTCTGTTTTCATTCTTCCTGGTTTGGGTATCAACACTATATTTGTGTCATAAAAGGAAGTTTTTAGGACTATTTCTTTGCCTATTTTTCCATGTAGTTTAAATAATATGGGAATTAATTGTTCTTTAAATATTTCATAGAATTTATTTATGATCTATTTGGTCCTGGCTTGTTCAATTAATTTTTCTAAGATGGTGTTATTTGAGTATTCTATTTCCTCTTCCATTAATCTAGGCAATTTATATTTTAGTAAATATTCATCCATTTCTGACTTGGTAAATATTCATGCAGCTTATTGCTTCCCCTAATTTGCCCCACTTTCTATCAATCCTTTCCTTTTTCTTATTTCTCTCCTCTCCTACCTCTTTATAGGGCAAGATAGATTTCTATAACCAGATGAGTATGTATGTTATTTTCTTGTTGAGCCAATTCTGGTGAGAATAAGGTCCAAGCATTATCTGCCAAGTCCTCTCCCTTTCCTCTCCACTGTAATAACTCTTTTGTGCCTCTCCATTCTACCTCTCCCTTCCCTCATCTCAAGATAGGATGGTACCCAAATTATTCCTGGGCGTTCTCTGTATGTATACTCCTTCTAACTACCCTAACAATGACAAAGTTAAGAGTCACAAGTATCATCTTCCTGTGTAGGAATGTAAACAGTTTAACCTTACTGAATCTCTTTTATTTTCTCTTTCCTGTATATCTTTTTAAACATCTCTTTAGTCATGTATTTGAGCATAAAATTTTCTGTTTAGATTTGGTCTTTTCATCAGGAATGCTGGAAAGTCTTTTATTTAATTAAATATCCATTTCCTGCCCTGAAGGATTATTCTTAGTTTCACTAGGTAGGTAATTTTTAGTTGTAATCTTAGCCCCTTTACATTCCAGAACATTATATTATAATCCCTCCAATCCTTTAATGTAGGAGCAGCTAAATATTATGTTATCCTGACTATGACTCCATGATATTTGAATTGTTTCTTCCTACCTGCTTGAAGTATTTTCTCCTTTACCTGGGATCTCTGGAATTTAGTTATAATATTCATGGTTGTTTTCATTTGGAGATATCTTTCAAGAGGTGATTGGTGGATTCTTTCAATTTCTATTTTACCCTTTTGTTCTAGAATATCAGTTTTCCTTGAAAATTTCTTAAAAGATGATGTAAGGACTCTTTTTTTGATCATGGCTTTCAAGTAGTCTAATAATTCTTAAACTATCCTTCCTGGACCTATTTTCCAGGTCTGTTGTTTTTCTAATGAGATATTTCACATTTTTTTTCATTTTAAAAAAATTTGTTTTATGTTTTCTTGTCTCATGGAGTCATTAGCTTCCATTTCCCCAATTCTTATTGTTAAGGAGTTATTGTATTTCATTTTCCATTTGGGCAATTCTAATTTTTCAAGAGGTGTTTTCTTTAGTGAATTTTTGTACCTTCTTCCCATTCAGTCAATTCAACTATTTAAGAAGTTGTTTTTTCAGTGAATTTTTGTTGATCTTTTCCGTTTTTTGTGATTTCCTTACCAAACTATTGACTTTTTCCATAATTCTCTTGTATCACTCCCTTCTTTCCCCAATTTTTATCATACCTGCCTTATTTGATTTCTTCCTATCTGTTATTTGATTTCCTCCAGAAGTTCTTTTTTGACTTGATGTCATTTCATATTTTTATTTCAGGTTTCACATGTAGCTCTTTTGACATTATTGTCCTCTTCTGTATTTTGTGTTTTGATCTTTCCTGTCACTATGGAATCTTTGTATGGTCAAATTATGGTGTTTTTTTTTTGCTCATTTATAATCTATTTCATGAGTTTTAACTTTATACTAAAGTTGGACTCAGCTCCTGGGTTGGAGGGGGCACCATGATGTAAGGATAACTTTAGGGTTGTGACCTAATCTAAAATAATTTGTTTGCCAGAGAAAATCCCAAATAAAATTCCCAAGTCAGTTTGAAAATTTATGGTGATTTTAATTAATATAGAGGGAAGGAATTAAGGAGAAGAGAGGTAAAGGGGCTATAGGATTTCTCCCTCCTGGCCTGTGCCAGAGGGAGTTCAAAGACCTCCACCATGAGGTCTTTGAAGAAGATTAGAGGCTTTTCTAAGAGCTCAGTAAACATGTCTCACCTGAATTAGACTACTAAGCTTCTCCCAGTATAGTATCAAGGAAAACTCACCACCAAACTGGACAATAGCTGCCACCATGCCGAGATGCTGAAATGCTCAGCAAGCTGCTGCCAGAGCTACCTCTCTGCTGAAAGAGGCCATAGAGAGGAAGTGACATGAAATATATAGATGAATTTTATATCACTTTCCTGTGTCTCACATGTACCAATGGTAGCTTAAGCTTGAATTAGGACAACCCAGTGGTCTTTCAATTGTTTCTGATTTGTCATTTGCTAGCACATGTCTGTCATAGGCCATCCTCCTAAATACTTAATCCTTAAGTATGGGTGTAGACATTCCTGTTTTTGTTAGACTAAGTAGGGTGAAGTAATCTAAAATTCACAATCCCCCTGATGATTATTGGGAGACTAGTCTCCCCAATTGATCACTAAACATAATCATCCTGCACCTCCAAATTCTCTAACTGCAGGGGCATATATAACTTCAACTTCTAAGAGGAAATTACAATAGTTAGGTAGAAGAAGGAAATAGAAGACAGACAGCCAAACCAATGTTTGCTGGGCGCATTGACAAAAACCAATTAGGGGGTAGTCCCTTTTTGGCATAAGAGTATACATTCAAATAAATGTTCAATCAAACTTCAGTTCAATCAACCACACCCAAAGTTCGTTCTGGATCTTCTTGATGTAGTGTATGTTTTCTGGCATCTTTCTGCAACAGCTCATTTTCTGGATTTAGGAGTTAGCAAGCTTCTTTTCTTGAAGATCTTTTCTTGGATTTTTATTAAAATACGATTCCCCCTTGAAGTTGGTGTTAAGAAACATCCAGTTCAGCTCAGGATGCATGGTTGAGTTATGGGGGTGTATGCGTCAATTATCAAAAAAAGAGAAAAACAAAAAAATGTTAAAAATGGAAGAAAGTTAAACTTTTAGTAGAAAGAAAAAATTCAAAACCAGAATAAAAATACCAAAATCTATGTATATAAAATGTTGAGTAAGTAAGAATAAATTCATAATAGGCCCTTGTATAGGTCCAATTTGAAGTAATTTCTATCCCACAAGTCTGTAGGACAGAATGCAGTAATATTTTACTTACCCATTTGCAGCCACGACTATAGGAATTTGCCATAATATAAGAAGAAAAAGAACTAGAATTCTATTTTGATAGGGAAGTGTCATTCCCTGATCTGATTTTTAGTCATTCTCAGGGATATGGGGAGGCTGGATGATAACCAAACTTTGGTACTTGTCTGAACACAAAGAGTGTAGACAAGGAAGTCCTATGACTTAATATATGTCAAACACTGCAACCTCAAGTCTCTCACTAGTTTTTTTTTACCTGTCAAGGTTCAAATTATGGCTGAGACTGAATGTATAATTAATTTAGGTCACCAAGGATTTCATTTATAAAAATCCTAATGAAAAACCCAAATAATAAAATACCCAATTCAGCTGCCAAATTTTATGGTGATTTAATTGATATAGTAGAGAAATTTAAGAAGAAGGGAGAAGGTTAAGGACAAAACTCACCACCAAAACGCAGACAATAACTGCCACCACTCCCAAGATGTCGGAACACCTAGCATGCTGCCAGCCAGAGTCACTTCTCCAGGGAAAGACAAAGAGGCAGGAAGTGACGTGCCTTATATGGACGTGTTTACATCACTTTTCTGTGTCTCATCTGTACCAATGAGGACTTAGCTTGACTTAGGACAGCCTAGAGGTCTGTCCTTTTTTCTGCACATGTCTATTGAAGGCCATCTCCTCAGATAATTAAATCTTGAGTTTGATGCAGACCTTCAAAATCTTGTTAAACTGAGTTGGGTGGAGAACGTAGAGTTTCCAAGACCTGATTCTGTTCTTCCAAGTATCTCCATTGTTACTGATCAGGAAATAGCTAATCACATCTTCTAAAGAATTGTCTGATTAGGGTGGAATAGTTTTAAAATTCACAACCCCCTTAGGCCTGAGGAAGACTAGTCTCTCCAATGGGTCTTGTAAACATACCAGCTATGAAATTTCAATAGTTATAGATAAGGGGGAAATAGGAGAGATAGATAGAGAGACAACAAAACCAATGTTTTGCTGGGTGCATTGACAAAAGCCAATTAGGGGGAAGTACCCTTTGGCATAAGAGTGTACATTCAAAATAAATGTTCAATATCATCCTTAAGTTCAATCAACCACATACCAAGGTTCATTCTTGATCTTGATGTAATGTAGGTTTTCTGGCATCTTTCTGCAACAGTTCATTCTCTGGATTTAAGAGTTAGCAAGCTTCTTCCTTGAAGATCTTTCTTGAACAAAAAAAAATTTCAAAATCTTGGATTTTTATTAATGACCCCCCGAAGTGGGTGTTAAAAAAAACCATCCAGTTCAGCTCAGAATGCATTGTTGAATTATGGGGGTGTATGAGTCAATTATTAAAAGAATTCAAAAACAATAAAAACAAAACAAAACAAAAATATATGGTGGGAAAATATAGAAGAAAGTTAAACTTTTGGGAGAAAGAAAAAATAAAATTCAAAATCAGAATCAAAATACCAAAAATCTATGTATATAAAATGTTGAGTAAGCAAGAATAAATTACTAATGGGCCCTTGTACAGGTCCAATTTAAAGTAATTTCTATTCCCCAAGTCTGTAGGACAGAATGCAATAATATTTCACCTACCCATTTGTAGCCAATACTACAGGAAGTTGCCATACTACAAGAAGGAAAGGAACTAGAATTCCATTTTGATAGGGAAGCATCATTCCCAGATCTGATTTTTAGTCATTCTCAGGGATAGAGGGAGCCAGCATGATAGTCAAATTTTGGTACTTGTATGAATACTTCACAAAGAGTGTAGATACTGTAAAGGATGATTTTAGTGTTTTGACTTAAATCTAAATGATTGGTCACCAGGGAAAATTCCCAAATAATAAAATACCCAAGTCAGCTGGGAATTATGGTGGTTTTAATTAATAGAGAGAGAAGGAATAAAGAGGGAGAGAGAGAGAGAGAGAAATAGAGAGAGAGAGAGAGAGAAAGAGAGAGAGAGAGAGAGAGAGAGAGAGAGAGAGAGAGAGAGAGAGAGAGAGAGAGAGAGAGAGAGAGAGAGAGAGAATTAATTTAAACTGCTCTGGCACAGACTGAGCCAGGCAGTAGTTAAAGGCCTTGGCTAAAGTGGCCTCCCTGAGCCTAAGGGTAAGGGAATCAGTCTTATCACTCACCATGAGACAGTCTCCAAGCTGGGTTCCAGTCCTCCACTGAACTCAATTTCTTAAACTGACTTTTAGCTTTCTTTTAAAAAGAATTTTCTCTTCTGTCACCTCCCCCAAATTTTCACATCTATCAATCACATTAGACACTTCTTTTCTAAGACTGCCCATTCTTAGTTCTCACCACTCTTTAGTTCTCATCTTCTCTGATTAGATTATATCTTCTGAGTACTTCACACTGTGAATTTCAAAGCTATTCCACCCTAATCAGACCATTCTTTAGAAGATGTGATTTAGCTATTTCCTGATCAGTAACAATGGCGACACTTGGAATAACAGAATCAGGTCTTGGAAACTACATTCTCCACCCAACTCAGTTTAACAAGATTTTGAAGGTCTACATCAAACTCAAGATTTAATTATCTGAAGAGATGGCCTTCAACAGACATGTGCAGAAAAAAGGACAGACCTCTGGGCTGTCCTAAGTCAAGCTAAGTCCTCATTGGTACAGATGAGTTGCAGAAAAGTGATGTAAAAACATCCATATAAGGCACGTCGCTTCCTGCCTCTTGGTTTTTCCCTGGAGAGACAACTCTGGCTAGCAGTGTGATAAGTGTTCTGACATCTTGGAGTGTTGGGTGGTGAGTTTTGCCCTGGAGCTGATTTCAGGTTCGGGCACCTTAGCTGAGCCTCTTTGGAGATCAGGCTGATTCTTTCCTCCTTCACACTCAAAACCTTACTTTCTAGATCTCCTATCTTCCTGCCTGGTACTAACCCGCTCCTTCCTCCTTCTTAAAATCTTCTCTGCTATATCAATTAAATCACCATAAAATTTGACAGCTGACTTGGGTATTTTATTATTTGGGATTTCCCTTGGCGACCATTTAATCTAGACTTTTTTCAGTCTCAACCATAATTTCATCCTTTACAATACTTCTTTGTTAAGCTTGCCTTTTGTGAGTTACTTGACCTTTTTGTGATTAATTTAACATTTATAGGTACTTAACACCTTTTTGTATTAGATCTAAAAATAGACTTAGTTTAAGTTCTAGCTTCAGTATAAGGTATGAATTAAGTATCTTCATTGTTCAATCAGGAATTTACAACTTTATCTTCCCCTAAAGTATGTCTAAGTATGGGTGGAGTAAAGTAAAGTTCCCAAGACATTCCTGATTCTTGTTAGACCAAATATCTCCATTGTTACAATAAAGAAATAGCTAAATCAAATCTTCTAAAGCAGAGTCTGAGTAGTTTTTAAGATTCACAATACAAGGAAGTCCTACGACTTAACGTATGTAAAGCGTCCCAACCATGAGTCCACATTAGTATTTCCTGTGTACTCTTTTGGCACTATTCAGGTTCAGTCTGTGGTCCTTGTTTTTATCCCATTTCCTGGAATCAGACACAAACATTAATCACATTCCCATAACATTTTATCAATTAATGGCAGGTTCCCACAGTTTAAAGCTTTGTGGTATGTATTGATATTATAGCAAGTATATATATATATATATATATATATATAATTTATATTAATATATTAAACTTATATCAATTATTATATTATTATATATTATATTATATTATTTTTATATTATATATATTATATTATATATAAAATATATATATAAAATATATATTAAACTTATATTACTGCAGAGAGAGAAAAAATATTTAATTGTATGTAATTTTAGTACAAGAAATGAGGAAAAGGGGAAAAATCAAATATTCTAATCAAAATAAAAGAAAAGCAATAATAAAAAATAAGGGAAAAAGAAAAAAATTAGGAATTCAATGTGTTCTTGAAAAACAGCATCCACTTATCAATAGATTATGTGGAAAGGAAACAGGACTGAAAGTTAGTGGGGGAAGGGGCAACTGGGAGTGTCAGTTGGATCTTGTGATTACGGAGTGTCAGTTGGGTCTTGTGACTAGCACTTCCTTCCTGCCGGGGTTGGTACTTCCTTCCTGGTGTGGGAGGAGAGAGGAGCTTGTTCAGCCCAGTCTGGTGTGGTGTGGCTCTTCTTGGTTCAGCCCAAAGATTCAGGCCCAATCACTTCCGAAGATCAGAGCTGTTCTTGTTTGCTTTCTGTCTACTGCTAAGATTCTGAATTAGACAAAGTGAGGACTGATATAGAGTAGACAGGAGTGGGAGAAACCCTCTGGCAGCCTCTGGGCCTGATCTCAACTCTGAAGCTGAGGAAAAAACTCCAATCCCAACTGTTTATTAAACTTTATATTATTTGAATTCGCAGTCAGATAAGTGGACTCTCTTTTCTGGTCATAGAGGGAGCTGAACTTCAGTTCAGTCATTCCAGGACAAACAGTCCTTATTGGACCCCTGCTGCTTCCTCTCAGCAGGGGGCATCTCTCACCTTTGCTTCACCAAGCAATATTCCCTCTCTCCCCTCAACTCCTTATTACCCCCATTCAAACCTCCCATTATTCCTGTTTTTCCAATCCTCCATTTCCTTTCCCAATAAATATTACAGTTTTTGGCAGAGCCAGCTAGGTTTTCCAACCTATTTTGTCAAGAATTTGGGAAAAAGAAGGCAATTGGAGTTGTCAGAGAAGTTGGGCCTGCATACATTTCAAAGCCTGTGTGACTATGAAAAGTAACCATTTTGAGAGCAGTGTTGAGTGCAACTAATCTGCCTGGTGATACCACACTCAAAAGAAACCACTCCTCCTGAAGGGAGGAGGAGACTCTTAAAAGACCAGACTTAAAAACATTTTTTCTGTTGCAAAAAGCTTTTCAAGATACAAGACGGCAAAGAAACTATCTAGCCTGGATTGCATTATTTCTTTTATATGTTTTACAACTTATTTTTTGTCACGATTCTAGATTATATTTATTTTCTGCTTAGCATCTATGAAAGTTTGCAATGGCTGAATATAAGTATATATTGCTTGATTTCATTCATTCCCACATATGCTAGAGCATTACTCTTTGTAACCCAATTATACTATGCCCCCCAAAAAGGTGTGCATCTAATTTATGGAAAAAAAGCAAAAGATAATGAAATGGCTGTGACGATTTTAGCCATAAAAGAGGAGATGATGCAACTAAAGGAAATGATGAAGCAACTGACTGAAGAGAAACAATGTGGCAAAGGTATTAACACACAACAAGACATACCTAAAAATAACAATGTAGTTCAGCAAGAAAATACAGATGGGGCTGAAGGTGGAATACCAATATTGCCACTAAGAGATCAAACAAGCCTACAGCCAGATAGCGGCATAATTCATATTAAAACACATAAACCATTTACAACAGCTGACCTTGAAAGTCTGAAAAAAATGGATGCCTTTCTGGTTTTCAGAACCAATGTGATGTTTAAAAGAATTTAAAAGAGCAATTAGGCTTTATGATCCAGATTTCCAGGACACTGAAATTCTTCTCTCAGAATTATTTTCAAAAAGGGAAAACCAACAATTCATTGATGAAACAAGAAACAATCCAAATTTAACATCATGGCCAGAGGAAGGAACAGACTTAGAATTATCTAATAATGAAAATCTATGTTATCTAAGAAAGGCCAGAGAAGATCTATTAGAGGTAATGAAAACTTTTTCAAAAAGACCAGGTACTTGGGGAAAATTTGAGAAATTGAAAGAGGAAAATGGGGAACATCCATCAAAGTTCCTCGATAGAGTGATTGAAGTAGCAGAGGATGTGCTTGGATTTGAAAATTTAACTGAACAAAATCTCCAACACATAAGGAGACAATTTGTGAAAGGCAGTAACACACCTATGAGATCATATTTTAAACTTCAATGCCCAGATTGGGAAACACTAAGTCTGGAAAATTTAAGAAAAACTGCAACTTATATATTTTCAGGTCATAAAGAAATGCTAGAGGAAAAGGATGAAATAATAAAAGAGTTTAAATCCAAGCTCAAGGAGGCAAATAGCACAAGTAAACATAAAGAAATTGAAGAAATAAAAAAATCTAGCCACTCTGCAATCATACAAACCCACAAAAAATTACACACAAAGCAATCAAAGTAGAAATGTACCCAGATTTTTCTTCTGTGGAAAAATGGGTCACATGGTTCAAGACTGTTATTTAAAGGCACAATTATTCCAAGCTAATAACAAACAGAGGTCTTGGAAAACCAACGTAAAGTACAGCAGCAATAATGCACAAACAAATGCAAAATGTTGTAATTGTCATTGCAAGAATTCATTGCAAGCACCAAATTTAGAAACCATGGAGAGGTACATCCAACAAGGAGCGAAACCATGTTATTCGCAAATAGTCTCAGGTGGTGCCAAACAAAGTCAGTTATGAAGCCAGGTGCATGAGGTAACATCAAAAAGGAAAAATGGGAAAGGAAATGGGAAAAATGAAAAGGAAGGAGACTGCATGCAAATAGAACTTGAGGTTGCAAAAGCACAAAATAAAACTAAAGAACAGATAGAAGAAGAAATCCAATTAGATAATGATGTAACAGAGATTAAAGAGAAAATTTTTGGAACAGTGGAACAAGCTACAAAGAAAGAGGAAGAAACAGAACTGGCAACAGTCTGTAATACACAAACTGCAAATGAATTAATTGAAACACATGAGCAAACAACAGAAGGGTCCAATGGGAACAAAACTGTAATAACAGAGAACATTCAAATTATCAGACCTCCTGGAGACAATGACATGGAAATCAGGGATGATATTATAAAAGAAAATATCAATGACATAATAGAAAAATCAACTTTAAATCCTTATGCAGAATAATTCCAACCAATAGTAACTGCATAAGAAAAAGCAAACACAAATATTATTATGCCATCCTTAAGTCTCCATGATAATGCAATTCCATTTCAAACTGATGATGGATTGTAAAATGAATGTTCAAGGCAACAAGAAAAGTCTGTAGAAGAAGAACAAAACTGGGATTTGAAAAAAATAGAAATACAGGTGCCTATGGTCCAAATGTGCCAACAAAATGAGAGCACAGAACCAAGGGTCATGATAAAAGTGGGTAATGAGATCTACCCAGCTCTTATAGATACAGGGGCAACTTAAATCTGTTTTAAAAACATCTGAAGACAGCCAAATAACAAGTTACGTACAAGTAAAAGAGCTTGCAAAAGACTTGGGGAATATAGAAATCACCAAGTAAGAGTCAGTGCAAGACACGAATCACACAGAATCACTATATTCAATAATGTTTGATTCAGAAAATGAAGACCAAGAATCTTATGAATACATCAATCTTTATAATCAAGATCACAAAGCTTTACAAGAGGGGAAGACAGATGATTTCATTAACAACTCAAATCAAGAACAAACAATCCAGTCAGAAGAGTTAGTTAAGGAAATAAACTACACAATCGCATTAGAAGAAATGCTGGCAGCATTGGGAGTCAAGAATTACCAAGAACTTTGTGAAAAGTATGAGGAAGTGGATAAAGACACTAAATTTGCAGTACAACAAAGTCATATACCTGATCCAAAACAAAGAGAAGAAGAAGCAAACAACGTAATGATCCTATCACATCTTCCTTTCTCTGACGTAGAACTTCTCACAAACTAGACTGTAAATTAACAAAATATATACAAGCTTTACAGACAAGAATAGCAGAATTGCATGAAATGGGCTTGATACAAGAAACAGTACCCCTCAATTACAATTTGCACATCAAACCAGGAGATATAGTATACTTTAAAAATTTCAATAGAACATTGGCTACAGACATAAAATGGACTGGACCACATTAAGTATTGCTTACTACCCCAACAGCTATAAAAGTTGCAGGGAAAGACATATGGTTTCATTGTTCCCACGTAAAACCAGAAAAAAATTCTATACCACTGTAACAGACATAGAAGATAATTAGACAAATGATAGTGTTGAGAAATGAAAACAAAAGCTGATTAATAAAAAAAAATACAACACAAAGAAATAATAGTGACACATAATGTTTGAGACATCTTTCCAGCCCAGAGGAAAAGCAACCCAGAGGAAAAGCATCCCAGAGGAAAAGCATCCCAGAGGAAAAGATTTTAGACAAGCCCAGAGGAAAAGCATCAAGAAAAGATGCTAGAGACAAGAAACAAAGAGGAAAAACTGAAATGGACAGCTAAGACTTTGAACTTTAAAAATTTGTTTATATAAGAAGAGGACAGATCGAAAATGAGACTTATATGTAAGACTGTGTAGTGAAATAATAAAACAAAAGTAATTTCACATATTAGGGAAATAGCATGCATCACTACATAACTTGGAAGAAGGAAGAGATCCATCAGTCAACATGAGAAGTGGAAATCTGAAGAAGCTTGATAAGTATTAATTCAACATAACACTATTAGAAACAAGACACAAAATCACAAACTGACATATTGAGAGACCTTGTTTATATAAACAATGTGAGATTTAAAATGGTTGAGGTCTTAAACTGTAGTGATTAAAATAGTGGAAGATATAAATGGTTATAGATATAAGAGAGGGTGAGTAAATTTGACCGCAGAAATATGTTTCACTACAGTGTCTTGGGTTTTAAAATCAAATATAAGGTGGTCGCCAGGGAAATATTCCCAATTATTCAAATACCCAAGTCAATTGGGTTTAATAGAGATTTTTAATTAACAATACAATGAGTAATCAAAGAAAGAGAGAGAGAGAGTAAGAAAGGAATAAGTATGAAGGGCCTCAAGCCAATATGGCCTAGACCTGAGTCTTAAAAGAGAAATCATTCAGTTTTTTATAACTCACCATAAGATCTGTCTAAGTAAGGATTTCTAATGACACCAGGCCAGCAGCATCTCAGCTGCTTTCACCAGCTCCCTCCTCCATCTGAATGGTTCAGAATCAGTCTCCTCAGAATGAGTCTCTCCAATCTGAATGTTTCAGAATGACTTTTCTGCTCTTCCCTGAGCTCTTATTTTTAAGGGCAAAATCTCCTCTGTCACCTCCCCTAAGTCCTTACACCTACCAATCACTGTAGATGTTTCTAAAGGACCACCCATTCTTAGTCTACACCTAAGAAGGTGTGGATTTTTGAGTAATTCACACCAGGAAAGCTCTGAGTAAGTTTTCCAGTTCTTTGTTCCTTGTAAATTCACAAGTTGCTTGACCTTTATAGGTACTTAGCTTAAGAAAAGTATGGGTTTAAGTACTTTTCATTGTTCTCAAGGAGCTCTCTGTCCTAAATCAGTCCTAAGTAGGGTGGAGTAGGGATATTCCCAAGGCAAGGAGCCCTCACATTGAAGTAGAATTCTCACTATCTGCTAGGGAATTTTTTTAAGTAGAAGATTCCCCAATGGGGAAATTTCCAACATTCATAAGTCTGAGAAATTTTGAGGTTTACAATCCCCCCTGATGATCATGGGAGACTAGTCTTCCCATTGATCAATTAACATAATCAATTTTGTAATTCAAAATGCACTTCTAACTATAGATATACACGATATTCAATTTTCTAAGAGAAATTAGAATAGTGAGAGAGGAAATAGAAAAGAAAAGAAAGCAAAACCAATGTTTTGCTAGGCTCATTGACAGAAAGCCAAATTAGGGGCAGTCCCTTTTGGCATAAATGAGTATAGTTACAATAAATATTCAATCAAAGTTCAGTTCAATCAATCATATACAAAGTTCATTCTTGATCTTCTTGATGAAGTGTAAGTTTTCCGGCATCTTTCTGCAACAGTTCATTCTCTGGATATAAAAGTTTCAAGCTTCTTTCTTGAAGATCTTTTCTCGAACAAAATCAAAATCTTGAATTTTTATAAAAGTACAATCTTAAACAAAAAATCAAAATTCTTGAATTTTTATAAAAATACCATCTCAAACAAAAAATTCAAAAATTCTTAGATTTTAAATTAAAATGCAATCCCCCCTGAAGTAAGTATTAAAAAACATTCAGTTCAACTCAGAATGCAATGTTGAGTTATGGAGGTGTATGAGTCAATTATCAGAAGAAGAGAAAAATAATCAAAAACATAAGGAAAAATTCAAAATAGGCCCTTGTATAGGTCCAATATAAAGTAATTTCTATCCCACAAGTCTGTAGGACAGAATGCAGTAATATGTCATTTTGCAGCCAAGACTACAGGAAGTTGCCATAATATAAGAAGAAAAGAATTAGAATTCTATTTTGATGGGGAAATGCCATTCCCTCATATGATTTTTTTTTCATTCTCAGGGATATAGGGAGCCAGCATGATAGTCAAATTTTTTACTTGTATGAGTACTTCACAGAGAGTGTAGATACAAGGAAGTACTACAACTTAACGTATGTCAAGCATCGCAACCTCAAGTCTCACATTAGTATTTCATGTATGCTCTTTTTGGCACTATTCAGGTTAAGTCTGTGCTCCTTGTTTTTTATCCCTTTTTCTGGAGTCATTTACAAACATTAATCACAGTCCTATAATATTTTATCAATAAATGGCAGGTTCCCATAGTTTAAAGCTTTTTGGTATATATTGATATTATAGCAAGAATATATATTAACTTCTATTACTGTAGGAAAAAATATTAATATTAATTATGTGTACCTTCAGTACAAAAATGAGAAAAAATCAAATATTCTAATCAAAATAAAGAAAAGAAATAATAAAAATAAGGAAAAAATCAGTAATTCAATGTGTTCTTGAAAAACAGCATCCATTTGTGTATGGATTATTATCTCCAATTCATATGATAGGTTTTAGTCAATCAGTCTCAGCAGAAGATGCTTTCTTCACATGTGAGCAGTGAATCCAAGAGTCCTTTTCTCCAATCTTTATGGATGTTGGAGTAGTTAACAATATTTGGAATGGTCCTTCCCACGAAGGCTGTGTTGCTCCAGTTTGCTTGAAATTCTTAATATAAACTTTATCTCCTGGATTCAGGTCATGCAGAGAAAAGTCTAATGGTCCAGCTTGTACTGCAGCTCCGGATTTATGAAGTTCACGTAGTTTGTGCTGTAACTCCTGTATATAGGAAGCAATAGTAATATCTCCCCCTAATAGTGAGGTATATGCCGGGGAGAAAGGCTTAGCCTGTATAGGCGGATGTCCAAAAAGCATCTCAAATGGTGAGATATGTAAGTCTCCTCTAGGCCTGCTTCTAAGATAAAATAGGGCCAGAGGGAGAATTTCAGGCCATTTTAAATGGGTCTCAGTGCATAATTTTCCAATCATAGTCTTAAGTTCTTTGTTCATTCTTTCCTACTATTTGAAGAGGAGAAAAAAAAACTGAAAAAGGTTAATTAATATCAACAAAATCAATACAATCTAAGAAGAATCATCTTCATTATATTGGGAAGTTCCTTGGGCACCCTCCTGAAGGGCACCTCTCTAAGGTTCATTAGCACCTCGAGCATGTTTTGGACGAGCGCCATTTCTGATATATTGTTGTTGAGTATTATCATTTTCTTCATTTGAAGCATTGTCATTATTTTCCCAGTTCCTATTTCTATAATTCTGGTTTCTAAAGTTCTTATTTCTATGTTCATTATAGTTATTTCCATAATCATCATTATAATTTCTAAAATTTCTAAAATTCTGGTTTCTATGACCATTATCATCATTATAGTTGTTCTGGTTTCTATGACCATTATCATCATTTCTATAGTTATTTCTAAAACTATTATTAAACTGTGTATTCCTTCCAATCATCTTAAGAAAGGTTCTACATTCCATCATTTTGTGGCCCTTCTTCTCACAGAAGTGGCAAGTTATTGATTTATTTGTGAATTCCCACAAAGGGGCTATAGTCTCTCCCTTATTTTTCAATTGTCTCTTTAACATTTCAATTTCTTTCTTTAAATCTTCCACTGATTTATCATCTTCCTCAGGTCTTTTTACATGACCTTTATAAATATAGGTTGCTACTCTCCTTAGTTCATCGAGGTCCATAGAGTCCCAATTAGGACAACTAGTTCTAAAGTAGTCTTTTACCACTGAACAACAATTCTTAACAAATTGCCTCCATTTCCTTTCCCAATAAATATTACAGTTTTTATCTTCAATGTATGTGATAGGATACAGTCAATCAGCCTCAACAGAAGATGCTCTCTTTACATGTGAGCAATGAATCCAAGAGTCCTTCTCGCCAACCTTTATAGATGTTGGAATAGTTAACAATATTTGGAATGGTCCCTCCCAGGAAGGCTGAGTTGCTTCAGTATGCTGGAAATACTTAATATACACATTGTCTCCTGGGTTCAGATCATGAAGTGAAAAGTCTAGTGGTCCAGCTTGTACTGCAGATCCGGATTCAAGGAGTTCACGTAGTTTGTGCTGTAACTCCTGTATATAGGAAGCAATAGTAATATCTCCCCCTAATAGTGATGTATATGCAGGGGAGAAAGGCTTAGCCTGTATAGGCAGATGTCCAAAAAGCATCTCAAATGGTGAGATGTGTAGGTTTCCTCTAGGCCTGCTTCTTTGATAAAATAGGGCCAGAGGCAGAATTTCAGGCCATTTTAAATGGGTCTCAGTGCCTAATTTGCCAATCATAGTTTTAAGTTCTTTATTCATCCTTTCAACTTGGCCTGAGCTCTGGGGATGATATGGAACATGGAATTTGGGAGCAAGAATATGTTTGGTTTAAGACAGAATCAGTAAAATGACTTCCTCTATCTGAATCAATACATGCTAGCAGGCCAAAGCGAGGAATAATTTCTTTTAAAAGCACCTTAGCAACAAAAGCCGCTGTGGCTCAGGTCGCAGGAAATGCTTCTGGCCATCTGGTCAGTTGATCTACTATGACCAGACAAAATTATAATGTCTGGTCTTTGACATTGTAATGAAATCTATCTGTAGGTGCTCAAAAGGTATGTAAGCCAGAGGACACCCACCAAAAGCTTTGCCATGAAAGGTGTGTTGGTTATATGCCTGGCAGGTAGAGCAGGCTAAACACACATTAGAGGCTATGGTAGTTATACCGGGGGCTATCCATACTTTCTTAACAGAGTCCACGATGCCCTGGATAGCAAAGTGACCATTTTTATGAACAGATTGTCAAATTTGGTGATAGAAACTTCTAGGGAGCAGGGGTTTCCCTTCAGATGACACCCATATTTCATTAATCTGTTTTGCTTTGAGTTTTTGTTTCTATTTTTCCACTTCCTTTTCATTATAGGAAAGTGATAAATTTAAGTAATCAGTAGTTGTTAATGTTAAAATTAATTCAGACCCTTCTATGGCTGCTAGTTTTGCAGCAGTATCTGCTCAGTCATTTCCCCTAGAGACAGGGTCAGAGCCACCTGTATGGCCAGAGCAATGAACTACAGCTAGGGCTTCAGGCAGTTTGAGAGCAGAAAGAACTTCATTAATAATTTCTGCATTAGCTATGGATTTTCCAACTGAGGTTAAAAATCCTCTCTGGAGCCATAGCATCCCGACTGAGTGACAAATGCCAAAAGCATACCTAGAATCCATATAAATTGTTGCCTTTGTACCCTTGGCAATTATACAGGCATGTTTCAAAGCTATGAGTTCTTCCCCTTGAGTGCTAATGTTAGAGGGCAGCAAAGCTGACCACTCAATGGCAAATTCTGTGACTACAGCAGCTCCAGTGTAGCGTATGCCATCTCTCATAAAAGAAGAACCATCAGTAAATAAGACCAGATCTGAGTTGTTCAAGGGTGTGTCCAAGAGATCATCTCGAGGCTTTTCTGTCATGGACACTAGTGTTTCACAACTATGTAATAGTTCTCCTGAAGTTGGTAAATCTGGAAGCAAGGTGTCAGGGTAAAGAGTCGAACAGCACTTCAAGGTAATGTTTTCATTGTTTAACAAGGTTATTTCATACCTTGTAATTCGCTGATCAGAAAATGTCTGTATTGTATGTCTTAGCAACAATGCTTCTACCTCATGTGGGCACATAATTGTTAATGGGAATCCCAATACTAGATCAACAGTTTTTGTCACTAGTAAGGCTGTAGCAGCTACTCCTCTAAGACATGGTGGTAAACTGCCATAAAAAGTCATTCTGACTTGAGTAATATATTTTCAGTGACCACATTTTTATACATTTAGTTCAACCTTAAAGTTTTAACCTTTACATTCAATGATCTAATGCTTTCCAAGTGCTAGGGCAATTGAATGGTATATTTAAAATGACATTTTATTGCATATATCCTAGGATAAATATCATTTGAAATTATCATGTAAGAAGTCAAAAGCTTGCAAGCTTATTAACAACATGTAATATTCATAGACTTAAAAAGAAGTACAGAAATGGTACTCATTAGAAGACTTGATGTTGTAGAAATATAGCAGAATGAAACGTGTAATGTAAATATCATAGGACAATGTGTTAGATATCTGTAAGCCCCCATTTAGTAAGGATCTTTCCCCCTCAACCTTGGTACTTTTAAAAAATGAATTTAAAAGAGGTTATTGTATATTATAGTTACTTAGCTCATTCTACTTTTAGAAAGTTCTAATTATTTAGAAGCTTCTCTTCCCTTTCCCCAAACACATCACATCACCTACCTCCTCTTTAATCGCTTACAGTGCCAGGCACTATGCTAAGGTCAAAAGATATAAACAGAAAGGCCAAAATAACCCAAACAAATCCAGGCCTTGCTCTCAAAGAGATTCTATTTGTACCTCACAGTCCTGGATTATTGCTCTACTCTTTAGGTTTGAACCCCTTCCAACCTTCCTTGTTATTTCCACCTTAGGAAACATTTACACAGGAAGAGATATATTGATTTAGACTAGGGGCTCTTAACCTTTTTTGTGGCATAGACCCCTTTGGTAGTCTGATGAAGCCTATGGATGCACTTTCTCATCAGTCAATATGCATTTTATGAAGCATTTATAATAAATCATCTGCTAGGTGTTGAGAATATAAAGACAAAGGATACAGACAAAGGGTACATACAGTTTAAGTGTCTGAGGCCACATTTGAAAGGTTTGCATAGGAAAGACAGCCCCCTGCTCTCAAGGAGCACATAGTCTAATGAGGGAGACAACATGAAAAGTTATGTACACAAAAGCTATATATAGGATAATTATAGGCAAGGCACTAGAATTAAGGGAGATTGGGAAAGGCTTTTTAAAGAGGGTAGAGTTTTAGGTGACAGAGCTGCTAAGTGGCTAGGATAAAGCATCTGATCACTAGTCAGTGAGATCTGACACTAATATAGCTTCAGCCACTGACCATTTATGTTACTACAGGCAAGTCTCTTAATCCTGTTTGCCTTATTTTTCTCATCTATAAAATGAACTGGAAAAGGAAATGGCAAATCATTCCAATATCTTTGCCAAGAAAACCCCAAATGGGCTCTCAAAGAAATGGACATGGCTGAAATGGCTGAATACCACCAACAAAAGATTTTAGGTGGCACATGAAGGGAGGCAGTGAACCCAGGGAGTGGAAGTGAGGTAGAAAAGCATATTCTCCAGGTGTGGGGAATAGTCAGTGAAAATGCCTGGAGTCAGAAGATAGTGTCTTTTTCAAGGAACAACAGGGCCACCAGTGTTACTGAATCACAAAGTATGTAGTAGAATATAAGAAATAAGAAGACTAATGGTGAGAAAGAGCAGGTTATAAGGAACTATACGAATGTTGTGGGGAACTGGAGATTAATGATTGGTTTGGGGAGGATACCCTTCCAAGAATTCTGGTAGAAACCCTTTAAAGATAGAGATTTATTTAGGTTGAGCCATCAGGAGACAGCATGCAGAACCAACTGCCTCCCTGAATAGAGAAAAGTTCAAGATTTTTATATCCTAAAGGCTTAGGATTTAAGGTGGCCCTGGCTGATTTGAAGGCAGAAGAAGAAGGACAATAGTCCATATATCTCTCTCTGACTTCCTGTTTCAAGGCTAGTGACTGAATTGCCATTTCTCTCAATATCCTCCAACCTAAGGCTCACTGTAGATAATAAGAAAACCCCAACCCTCTTACCTCCATCCTCCATCTTTTCCTGTTATCCCCAATAAACCTCTACTTGAGATAAAGAAAAGAATATTCCTCTGAAACATCATAGCACACACTGAGTGACATAGAAGGAAGCTGAAGAAGAAAGGGAGAGGGGAATAAGAGAGAGGCTGAAGAAGAGGTTGGAAGAGGGAGAAAGGGAGATAGAGAGTGAGGAGGGTAGGCAAAAGAAGATAACTACCTGATCCATTAGTTATCATCTATCCATCAAATATACCCCCTTCAATATTCTCTATTACATTTATGGTATCCTTATCATGCTGCCTATCTTGAGAAACCTTGGGGATGTTTGGGATCATAAGCAATGTTTGAGATGTAGGGAACATAAAACTGGGTAAATTATCTGGAGGAATCTAATGTGTTTGAGAGGTATCCCATTGTGCTCAGACCCTTATCTTAAGGCAAGTGTAAATACATCCAAAATTTAGAGATAGAGGATCCTATGTTTGTTCAGTTGCCAGCCCTGCCAGGTAAATTCCTCACATAATCTTTGACCTGTGGTGTCTCTAGGAATTTGGGCTGTACCAGGGGACCCTTGTGCCTACCACAAGTATAAGACCATTTGATCCTTGAAATACTAGAGACCACTGGAATTTATTCAGTTGGGGAGCAAGATTGTCAGACCTATGATTCAGGAATATCATTTTCACATCTGAATAAGGATAAACTGTGGTAGAAAGAGAGATTAACCCATCAGCAGGCTAATAGACCAGACCTGAGATGATATGGAATATGGTGCCAGTGTTAGAGGAGAGAAGCATATGCAAGAGATATTGTGGTGGCTAAATCACCAGTGGAAATTGATCAGACTTGGGGAATGAGAATGAGTTGTAAAGGACCACACCCAAGTTGTGATCTTAGGGGAGTAGGAAGATAGTAGTACTAGGGAGAAAAGAAGATCTGGGCAGGGGTGGGGGTAGATGGAGATAGTGAGTTCGGGTTTAGATGTGTTGGGTTTAAGATGTCTGTGGAACATCTAGTTCAAGCTGTCCAATCCATAGTTGGAGATATGGGACATTAGGTTAGTAGAGAGACTTAGTACTGGGTAAACATATTTAAGCATCAGCAGGCAGCAGAGAGATGATAACTGAATCCATGGAAGCTGATATAGTTACCAAAAGAAGTAGTATAGAGAGAAAACAGAAGAGTATCCAGGACAGAATCCTGTGGGGCATCTACTAATAGTGGATGTAACCTAAATAAAGATCAACTGAAGGAAACTGAGAACCAATGATCATATAGGTAGGAGGAGAACTATGAGCAAATGGCGTCAGGAAACCTAGAAAAATGATGTACCTAGGAGAAGAGAGTGATAAATGGTGTTAAAGGCTGAATATGAGGATTAAGAAAGGCTATTAGATTCAACGATTAGGGAATCTTTGATAAACTTTGGAGAGAGAAATTTCAGTTGAAGGACAACTTCAGAAAGGAGATTCTAGAGAATTTAGAGAGAATGAGAGGAAAGGAAAAGGAGGCATTAATTTTAGATGGTCTTCTTTAAGAGTTTAACCACAAAAAGAAGGAGAGATAGGAGGTGATAGCTATGAGACTTTGGAAGATGAGAAATGGGCATGTTCATAGGCAGCAAGGAAGCAACCAGTAGACTTTGAAAATAAAAATGAGAGAATAAAAATAATAGAAAGGACAATTTTCTGGGGGGGGGGGGAATACTGTTTTTAAATACATATAATACATAGGATTAAAAAGAAAACCAATTATATTAAAAACACAATTAGTAAATATTCTCTTAAATCAAGTTCATGGACCCCAGATTAAAGACTTATTTGAACAAAGGAATCTCTGGATAAAATATACCCTTCACATAGTTTCCTCAAGGCAACTTTGACTTCCTTGTTTCTCAGGCTGTAGATGAGAGGATTTAGCATAGGGGTAACAATACAGAAGAGGACAGAGACTAGAATGTCCACATCCAGAGAGTAGCCTGAGCTGGGCTGGTCATAGTTGAAGTTTCCAGTTCCATAGTAGATGATCACCACAGTGAGGTGAGAAGCGCAGGTGGAGAAGGCTTTGTGCCTCCCTTGAGCAGACTGGATCTTCAGGATGGCAGAGATAATGAGCATATAGGACACAGCAGTGAACAGGCAGGGGCTCAGCCCAATGGTGGCACTGGCCACATAGAGTGCAAGCTCATTGACTGAAGTGTCTGAGCAAGAGAGTTTCAGTAGTAGGGGGATGTCACAGAGAAAATGACTGATCTGATTAGGACCACAAAAAGTAAGAATTGCTGTGAGCCCTGTGTGTGTCATTGAATTCACTAAACCACACAACAAGGACCCAGCTGCTAAGTAGGCACAGACTTTCTTACTCATGAGAACTGGGTAGCGTAATGGATGGCAAATGGCTATGAATCTATCATAAGCCATGGCAGCCAACAGGACACACTCAGAGCCTGCAAAAGTAACAAGGAAGAAGAGCTGGGACAGGCAACCTTCATAGGCAATGGTCTTCTTCTCTCGGAAGAAATTCACCAGCATGATGGGGACGGTGGTGGACGTGTAGCAGATGTCCAGGAAGGACAAGTTGCTGAGGAAATAGTACATAGGAGTGTGAAGAGCAGGATTGATTCTGATTGCTGTTAATATGAGAAGGTTACCCAGAAGTGTTACCAGATATATGAGTAAAAATATCAGGAAGAACAATCCCCACAATTCTGGATGGTTGGAGAACCCCAGGAAGATGAATTCAGTGACAAGTGTTTGGTTTCCCCTTTCTTTAATGTCCTTCATAGCTGCAATGAAAATGGAAGATTTAAGTGTTTGGGGAAGGAGGGTATTATCCCCTTCCTCTTCATCAGTCCCAATCACTACAATGTTGACCACAGCAATCCATGGGAAACACAATCCAAAAGAACTTAACCCAGAACAGAAAGTCATGGGAAGGACAAACATGAACAAACACATACTCCTGTGAATACCAAAGGATAGCCACTCAAAGGAGGAGGCTTGGCTCATACAGTAATTCTCCACTCGTGATTTTGGAGTTCTTTTTCACTGAATTACTTCACTGATATTTATTGACTCCTCTGCACTTATCTCAGGGATGGTCTGACTTTAATTTTATACAAAGGCTATGTTGGTATAATGTTCTTTCAGCCAGTCAATAAACATTTATTAAGTGCCTATTATATGCCAGGCTTTGCCGAGCATTAGAGACACATATATGAAAAAAGAAAGACAGTCCAATCATGTCGATTTCTTTCCTGATGCCTACCTGTGTCTCCAAGGTCAAAAAGCTGATGTCTGAGGTCACCCTAACTCCAGGCCCAGCACTAGCTGTATCAGGCAGGTCACAACCTTCCTGAGCCCCACTGGATCCCAGGGCCCTAATGTAAGGCGAATTCTTGTTATTATGGGGTCATGTGAAATAGTGCCAACACACCCATTCGCCATTGCATGATGCTGTTCCTCACTAAATGTCTTTTCAAGGCTAAATACCCCCAGGTTCTTCAACTCATTTCCATAAGAGGAAGTTTCTTTCTCTTGATGATTTCAACAATTAAAAGTTTAAGTTACCACCCCTGTTTCTTGACAATCCTGCTCTACTTCATTCATTTCCTGTGTTATTCCCCAATAGCATCAATTCCAACTTCTCTCCCTCAAAATCGCATTCTTGAAAAAGATGATTTTTCTACTTGTTGGGTGGGTTATGGTGGGGACCAGAAGGGTGGTGCAAGACAGCCATTGAGGTCCCTTCTAACTCAAATTGCTGCTCCTCTTTCACTAGGAAGTTTGAGGACATGAGATATCAACTTCAGTCAAGTTCACTCTTCCTTTCCTAAAATGTTTCAGTATCAATATCCCATTTTCTTCTACTTCCCTCTTTTTGCATACTAAGAGGCATCTGTTCTTCTAACAAGGTCTACTTCTTCTCCCTTTGCCTTTGAACCCATTATCTACTCCCTCCTTCAGGATGTAACTACGGTAAAATTCTCTCTTTCATGTACCATCAATCTCCTTCTTCTCTCTGAGTAGATATGGTCAGGTCTTCCCAATTATAAAACTAAAAAAATAAACAAACAAGAAACAAGTTTGCTTAATCTTACCAAATAGCATTCTGAGTCTTTTCTTATTGCTAAATTTCTTGTAAACAACTCCACCAAATGCCTCCACTTCATCATAAACCCACCTTCTCCTCAACCCCCAGTATCAAGCTTCCATCCCCACCATTCAATTGAAAACAGCCCCTCAATGGGGTGCTCCCCAGTGACCTCTCACTTTCAGATAATCTAACCTTTTTTTCCCTCAGTTCTCATCTTTTTTGAATTCTCTACTGCTTTTATTTTCCTCCTTCCAATAACTATTAGATATACTTATTTGGCTTTATAACCAAGGCAGCTAATGTGACATGCCTCCAATCAGGAAAAACTGAGTTCAAATCCAGCCTCTGACATTTATTCACTGTCCAACCATAGGCAAGTCATTTAATCCTGTTTGCCTCAATTTCCTCAACTGTAAAACGGGAACAATAAAAACACTTACGTTGTGAAATTGCTGTGAGGATGAAATGAGATAATAGTTGTAAAATGCCTAGCACATAGGAAGACATATATAAATGTTAGTTATCATTATCATAGTTAATGTATTCTCTTACTTTATCCTTTTTAACCACTCCTCTATCCTTTGCAGAAAGGTATTCCTGAAAGGTCTGTTCTCTGCCCACTTATCTTCTCTCTTTCCTCATTCTCCCTTGAAAATTTAATCCTATTGCTTTAACTATGTCTATGGAAATGACTGAAACTTTATCAGAAGTCTTGACCTCCCATATAATTTCCAGACCCAATTCTAAAAAAAAAACAAAAAACCCTTTCTTTGATGATTCTACTACAACTGGCCGTCATCTCACCTTTCCTCTCTCCTTCAATGCTGACTTTCTAGAAAAAGTTGCTTATACCCATGTGCACACTTCTAGGTTTTTCCAAAACATCATCACCTGATGGTCACATCCACACTTCAAATACAACATGTAACAAAGTGAGGTTCCTTGCTCTTTCTTTGTCTCTCCCTGTCTCTGTCTCTCTTCACCATGTTTTGGCATTTCAGCTTGTGGCACCCTCTTTTGTTAATAATAATAGCTAACATTTATAGAACTCTTACTACATGCCAAGCACTGTGCTACATATTTTAAAGTTATTATCTCATTTGATCTTGACAACCCTGTGAAGTAGGGGTCACACAGCAAGTAACCATTGGGCAAAATTTGAACTCCAGTCTTCCTGACTCCATGACTAGTATGCTATCCACTACACCCCCTTGCTGTCTTTACAAGTGTCTGCCAAACTCTTTAGGAGGAAGTGATAGAATCCTGGGTAGTTTTTTAGCTCTTTATAGTAATTGGTTTATCCACAGATCATAAAGGACTGATCAGAGCCACTATAGGTTAGGTTATAAAGGTTATAAAGTTATAGGTTATAAAGGTTCTGACTAGAACTGGAAAGGACCTTAGAAACCATATAACCCAACCCCTTCATCTTATAAATGAGGAAACTGAGTCTGAGATAGAGTGATTTACACAAGGTCACACAGATAGTAAGTGGCCAGGCTCAACGTCAAAGTACTTTGACTCTAAATAAGAGGAATATGTTGTGACAGGGAAGTTTTAGTGTGAATGGAGAAAGGATGGTGGAGTGGGAGGACCACTTGATCTTGAGATAGAGAACTTGGATTCTAGTGCCAGGCCTTCTAATAAAGACTCAGAGGGTCTTAGAGAAGTCATAGTTAACTGTTTGAGTCTGAGTTGCTTCCCACTTATGCCTAAATATATATATATATATGTAATAAAAAATATAATTATAAAATAAAATGTATTTTCATTAAAATTTAAATTTAATTAAAACTTTATAATATACTTTAAAATATAAATTATATGTATATTATATATGTTATATATAATAATATAAATATAAATAATATGTATTATTTATATAATTTAAATATATAATATATTATAATATATAGTAATATATTAGGGTTAGGGTTATGTAATATATTATATTATAATACTATATTATTATATATCATATATGATAATAAATTTATATTATATATATCTATAAATATAAAGTGGAGGTTGGATGAAATGACCTCTAAGGTTCTTTCCAATTCTAATATTTCTGTGGTTCTTTGAGGTTCCCTTGCTAAAGGACATGCTCACTTTTCTAAAACATCCTTGTGTCTCCGTTTCTTATTTAAAATGGTAAATTGCCTCCAGGCTAAGAGGTGTCTCTCACTGAGGTCCTGGTATTGAGCTTGGCATGCAGGCTTGGGTACCTAAGTAGACTAAGGCAGTACTACACACAACAGGCAGATTCACTAGCAAACATGGTGCTGGAGCTTCTAGTTCAATGGAATGATTGGCTCAGGGGCTAGATAAATGGGAAGAGCAGCCAGGAGCAGGATTTGTTGAAATCTTGTTATTTCCTCCCAACTTTGCTGGGAGACAAATCCTGCCTGGTCTTCCTCTGAACTGTCTGCCTTCTGTCCTTCCCATTCTCCCCATGGCTCCCACTGCCCTCCTCACCAGCTGCCTCTTCTTGCATTCCTGTAGGGACCCTGGAAACAGGTCTTCCTCCTCTTCTCTCTGCTCCCTTCCAAGCAGCCTTCATGCTGCCTCAGCTCGATCTTATTTAGATCTGGTGATACCATTATTCTGCTTCTTCATATGCAATGGCTCCCTAGTCCCTACAGAGAAAAACTAGATATTTGCCTGACATTCAAGGTCTCTGACAAACTGGAACTCCTTACCTTTTATGCCCTTTCTCAGTCAGATGAACTACTCAGATGGTCAAGCATGTCTCTGTCTCACATCAGTCTCACAAGCTTTGCCAAGAATATTCTCTTTTCCTCTTGTGCTTCTTCCTATGCTTTAGAACTCAATTTAAATGCCCCCTCCTCCATGAAGCCACCCTGATCCCCCAGTGACCACTGACAGCCCTGTGGAGCTCAGAGAGCTCTTTCATAAGACACTTATTATCATCGGTTACAGCATGTTGTCACCTACTGATGTGTCTCATCTCTCTAAAACTCCAAGAAGACCAGGACCAGGACCAGTGTCTTTCTTAAGCTTTGCACCTCTGTCTGGGCTCACCTAATATATTCCTCCCCCAGCACTAGGGGCTTATGAGTATTTGTTGACTTGACTTGAAGCATGTGCCACCCTCAGCCAGTAGGGCACAAAACCATTCCTCCCCTGGAGACTAGAGAAGAATTCTCCTTGGTTGATGTCAGTGTATGGAAGATATTTCTCTTAAGTCAACCTGTGACATGAAATTTAGAAAAGGGGGCTCATTGTGTGACTCCAACATAGCACCAACATAGAGGAAGCATTTTTTAAAAAATAGCTCTTACTTTCTATCCTAGTCACAACTCTAAGACAGAAGGGCAAAGCTAGGCAAATGAGGGTAAGCCACTTGCTCAGGGTCACACAGTTAGGAAGTATCTGAGGCTAGATTTGAACCCAGGTCCTTCCAGCTCTGGGCCTGGCTCTCTATCTACTGTAGCACCAAGCTGCCCCTAGGAAACATTTTTTTAAAAGCAAGATACACAAAGACTGAGACTGGGTGTGACTCATGCTGCCAAAACACCTGGTGAAGATTGAAGAACCAGTTACCAAGTGCTGAGGATGGCTGGTCGTATTTTGCTGAATGGACAGATTTTTAAAAAATTAAATTGATCAGATGTTTTTCCCTTCAGAGACTCTGCTGAAAATAAATCTGATTGCTGTTATTCCTCCTGCATTTCACCTTGGCTGGGAACATATTCCCCATCCCTCAGATATCCTAGGTCAGTTTTGGTGAAGGTTTTCAAGTTTGTATGCCCAAACTGTAGCTTCGAATTATCTGTGAGCCCCCATATCATCCCAGAGAGTGGAGGGAGGAGGGAGGAAGTGCTGGCTTTGGGTGGCTGGACCGAGGGGCTGGACATGCAAAAAAAAAGATCTTGGGTGCTAGGAAGAGGAGGAATGGAGCAGCTCCCCCCATTCCCCTTCCCTGTGCCGGCTCAGCACTCGTGCCAATATTTCGCCAATGCTGCCCTGGGATAAAGAATTAAATCAATTTAGAATACTCAGAAAAAAAAATTAAGGTTCTTATATGAATTACACCAACATGACTTACCTCTTTTTAAAACAATTTTCTCCTTTTTTAAGAAAAAGAAATTAGATGAATGAAACTGGATGTAAAACACAAAGGAGAGGCTGCATTTTCTTGAATGGAAAGAAAAGAAATTTCATAAGCAAACCCCCAAAAGCTCCTGCCTTAGTCTTGAGAACAGAGGTGGGATGAGCCTCTGGCAGCTATAACTGGACTGAGATGATGTGGGTTTTCTGGGTATAGCAGAGGACTCCTTTGCTGGCTGCTCTCCCTTCTTGCCTCACCTCAGGGGTTACACCTATGTGAAATGAGGGATCCCAGCTTGAAGATTTCCAAGTTATAAATCAGGTTGTTCCCATTATCTTGGCCAATCCCTAGAGGTTAGAGCAGGCTTTAATCCCTGAGGTTACTCTCTTGAGTCTCTGGACGAGCTCATCTTTAGTGGCTCAAGCAATGAGGCTTTACCCTAGGGTTGTTGCGGGGTACTAAAATTGAACCGTCCCCCCTCCCCTGGGTTCAGGAAGGGTACCTTTTGCAAGGATGCAAGACTCTGAAACTTCGCTGAAAAATAAAAGGAGAAATTTATTAATTTAGAAAATAATGTGGAATCTGGCCAGGAGGACAGCAAGGTGGAACAGCAAGATGGCAAGCCATTCCTTGGGAGGACAGGATGGATGGAAAAGCTGTCCCCCAGATGACATCAATTCTGGGGATTTTATACTCTTTACAGCAGAGTAGACCTGATGCTGTGTCATGACTCTAGAGTGGTAAACACTCAGGCATTCTGTGGGGGGTTTGGTCATCGGACAGGGTCTGCCTGGAGACATAGGGGTGACCCTCACAGTTTAGGGGACAGATGGATGTCTGAGATACTGCCCGAAGGTATGGAGGTGCATCTCTGTGTCCATCTCCAATCTAAGGGACAATCCAAGGAGAAGAATCCTCTCAGAGTCTTATAGGAGCAAAGGAATTTCCCTGGCACTGTCCATGCTCCCTGCTTTCTTATAGAGACCCCAAGCTAGTTGTCCCAGGTTTGAGTTACAGGGTGAGTGTGGGTGGAGAGTCCCTCTCAAGCACAGTCCGTGATCCTTTATTGGGCTTCTTTTACCAGCCAATCAGAGGGGATTTGGATCCAAGCAAAGGGCATCTAAGTCACTAATATAGCAGATTAGTGCCTTGAGAGTGGCTCCAGGGGACATCTTTCCACAGGTAACCAGACTGCCAGTGGGAAAGAGGATCTGAACAGGAGTGTGAAGGGAGGGCAGAGAAGGAAGGCACATGGCTGGGCAGAGAAGATACAAGAGGAGCCTTCATGGATGGAGCACACAGGGCAAGGACAAATGGTGCCTCTGGCCCTGCTGATTGGCCTGTGAAATGCCCCTGCTGTCTTCTGCTGATGGCTCAGAGAAGGATGCTTCTTGCTTCACGAGGCTGGGGGGCTTTCCCAGGCTCCCTCTGCTCCTCTGCTGCAGCTAGGACTTGTGCCCCTTTGGAGGGACTGTGCTGCCTCTTCCTGCTGGGAGAAAGTTCAGTTCTTGCAGTCAGAGCCCCAGAGGCTAGACAGGCTGTAACCAACCCAGGAGCCAGCAGACCCCCTCAGGCTTCAATTGCTGTCTTTTACCTTCATTGTTTCTGCCTCAGGCTGCCTCTCTGTGATTCAGTTTACTTTCTGACTTGGAATGAAAAAGGTCCTTTCAACTGCTTTGCACTCTGAGGATGGCAGCTCTGTTCTGGGGGTCTCCTCTGAGGGCAAGACTGAGAGGGGGGCCTTTGCCTCGCGTCTTCCCTCTGTGCCATGCCTCTACGCAGCCCCCCAACAACCAAGGCACCACACAGAGAGGTATAGGACAGGACAGAACCCCACATGTTACATGCATCAGAGGTATGAAGCAAAGTGCTCTTTGGGGTCTGAGGAGAAAGCGTTATCAGTTACCTGGAACATAAGGGAGGGCTTCCCAGAGGCGGGGGTGTCTGAAGTGAGCTTAAAGGATGGCATAAAAGCCAAAGCTATGGAGCAAAAGGCAATGCTGCCCTGTGGGGCAGCGTGAGCAAAGTTTGAGTGCCAGGGAATAGCCGGGGCATTCAGAAGAGCCCTACCAATAGAGATGACAATAATAACTCACATTTCTATGTCACTTTGAGGTTGGCCAAGTGGTTTGTCTCATTCTCCATGGAACAAGCCTGAGAGGTAGACATTATCACTCTCCCCACTCTACACATGAGGCAGACATAAATTCAATGAATTGCCCTGTCATGCCTTATTGAACCTCTTCCCTGAGGCTGGATTGGAATTTGGATCTAACTCATGTTTAATCTACTGGCCACCTATCTACCTTGATAATAATGATAAATGAGACTAAGGGAAACCAGTGGGAGTGGGGGAAGGAGGAGCCAACATCTTCATTCCCTTTTTTTTCAGAGAAATTTCTTGGAACTACACTGAAAAGTAATGAAGAGATGGGAGGCACAGAGAATTATCTAGTAGGAATAAGCCTATTCCTATATACACAGAGAGAGCCAGCTGATTGAAGTTCTCTTGAAGAGAATATGGATTTTCTTTTAATAGAAAATGTTATAGACATGCACAATGAAAATCACTGGTTAAAGATAAGTACACACCAGTAAAGTTGATTATCTAAAAGCTCTTGTCTAGTAAAGCTCTTCCTCTAGCTTGTTGGCTAAGTAGTTCTCGGAGGTCTTCAGAAGCTTCCTAGAAATTTTTATGGTGTACTCTGGGTGTACTGTTTAGTTTCATTTCTGAAGTCAAAGGACAGGAGAACCATTAATTTTGTTTTTGCCCCTTTGAGGACTTTTTTTCCCTCCTCACTTCTAGTCACCTGCATAAATTGCAAATGTTTTATCTCTATTGTTGATTTTGGGGTGTTTTTGTTTGTTTCTTTGGGGTTTCTCTAGCCCTTCATTCTTTCAACTGTCATTCTAGTTTAAAACATTTTAATCAAGTATGATATAAGAGAGATTACAGTGCCACAGAATGTCACAAAAATCTATAAAGGAAAGGAGTTACTAAATTCTGACCAAGGAATTTGCCCAGCTACCAAGATTTGAGGATTAGGAGCCAGACTTAAAGGAGGGAATCCAATCAATAGACTGGAATTTGGACCTCTCAATTTCTCATTGGTCTTTCTGAATAGAAATAGCTTGTTCCTCAGTTTCTTCACTCTAAAAAGATATAGATGAAACATTCAAGCACAGTAGGACATATTTCATGTCATTTGAGGTTGCCACAGTATCTAAGGCCATGGTAGTTTTCAAGGGAAATTTGCTCTGAGTCCAATAATTCTTCCATTGGTGGTATTTGCTGCATTTTCTTTCACAGAATAATACCTGTAGTTTGGAGTAGCCTTCAGTCCATTATACCTCAGACACCAGATATCTGTATCTGTATTGACCTCAGTATCTCATACAGCCATTTAGTCATCTACATGTCTACTCCACTTCGTCTTACGTTCTGCCTGCCAAATGCATAAATGTTCATTTCTTATCCCATTCCCTTTCCACCTCTCTTTCTCTGGTTATCACTTGCTTATATATGTTATCTTCCCTTGTAAGAAATGCTTTTTGAAGGCAGGTGCTATCTCTGTTTACATTTATACCTAGGACTGACAGTAAGTCCTTACTAATTTCATTTTCATTTATCCATTCATTCATTCTTTCCATGATTCATATTTTTTGGCCTTATTCAACTCATCAACTCATGTTTCATTGCACACTCCTTCTGACTTCTCCTATTTTGACCAATTACCTTATTGCCACTCTTGACCCATTATGCCATGAAATTGTATTTGGCTCATGGAGGGTCCTTAGTTCTATAAATGATGTAGTGCCTACAAAGTGGAGGGAAGACAATGGTAGGGCAAATTTTAAACAATATTTTATTGCACATAAACTAGTGATGTGGGCGGTGTCCAAAGTATTGTCTTTTTCCAAAGAATTAATGACTTAGACAGTCTCCATGGTGAGGGAACAAGCTTTATTGAGAGGGAGGAGCCAGGGGAATGGCTCTGGTGATGGAATGGCCATGGTGAAAGAAAGGCTGTAAATCCTGGCAATGGAAAAACTTGAAAGTGGAAAAAACCCATAGATTTCCAGGAATACCTACTAAGGAAAGGGGTCATTTGTTTGGGTGGTTGTTGCCCTGATGTTCCTAAGAAAGTGATGTTTGGTTAACATTCCCATGGTTAACTTTGTTTCCCTTCTCCAAGAGAGCAAGCAAATGCAAATGATATGTTAATAATATGCAAAACACCCTGGAATCACTTCAGGCTACTTTTGCCTGATTCTGCACAGACTCCACAGGAGGGGAAACCCTTAGATGACTGTGCCTATATTGATTGGCCAGTGACAGAGCTCCCACCTACATCCCTATATTAAACTGTCAACATCCATATAGCAACCTGTCTGTATGGCAACCTACATCACTAGGACAAAAATCATCTGAAAGTGTTGTGTAAAAAGTCAAAAGCTTTCAAGTTTATTAACAGCTTATGTTAATTTTACAGACTTAAGAGTAATACAGAAATGGTTCTCATTAGAAAACTTGACATTATAGAAATATAATAGTTTAAAATGTATAATGCTTTTGACATATAGTTCCTCCAAATGTAAATATAATGAGATAGTGAGGTATCTAAAAGCCTTCAATTAAAAACCTCCTCAACCTTGGTACTTTCAAAAAATGCATTTAACTAAGTGGTGTAACCAAGATGGTGGAGAAAAAGCAGAGGCTTGCCTGAGCTCTTCCAAATTTCCCTCTAAACTACTTTAAAATAATGACTCAAAACAAATTTTGGAGCAGTGGAACCCACAAAAGGGTGAGATGAAGTAATTTTACAATCCAGACAAGATTAGAAAGTTAGAAGGAAAGGTCTGTCTCATTGGAGTAAGGCTGGAGCAAAGTATAGTATAGGCTACATCCTGGCAAGACAGCAGTGAGGCCCATAGTCTGCTAGTAATAAGACCCTAGTCACACTTTAGGCTAGCAGGTAGTCTTGGAAGCAATGGAATCAGTATCAATGGCTTCTAGAGCTCTCTGCCCAGAAAATAAAGAGATTGGACAACTGGTTAGAAGGAGATTGCAGTGGTTCCTTTGACAGCACTGGGTACAATACTCTGTTCCATTATCCATCTGCAGATTCAGGCCAAAGCCCTGGGTCACTCCCAGGGCAAGGAAGATCATTATCACACCAGAGTTTGTAGCAGTGGGAGATCAGGGACCCTATTCACAGTTCCAGGACAGAAAAAGGGTGCTAATGATCACTCACAGACCAGGACACAGACTAGGAGAGTAGTAAACACTTATCTCCTTAGATCATACCACGTTGGAAGAATTGAAAACTTACAGACCCCCAGAACTATTTCTGGAAGCAGCTGCATAAAAATTTGGAGGCTTTGGACAGTGTACCCTCCACCCCAGGATCAGAGCCCAACTTTAACAGCTTTTTAAGTTAAAAGTCAAGAAATAGACTAGGAAAATGAGCAAATAAAAAAAAAGAAACTGACCATAGAAAGTTATTATGGTGACAGGCAAGATCAAAACAAATATCAGAAAAAGACAACAATGTCAAAATTGCTAATTAAGCCTCAGAGTGAAGTACAAATTGGTTTTAGGTCAAAAGAGAATTCTTGGAAGAACTCAAAAAATTTGAAAAATCAAATAAGAGAGGTAAAAGAAAATTTGGGGGAAAGAATGAGAATGATGCAAGAAAATCTTGAAAAAAGAGTTGATGAGGGGTAGAATTTTTTAAAAATTGTACTGATTCCAGGGGCAGCTGGGTAGTTCAGTGGATTGAGAGCCAGGTCTAGATATTAGATGTCCTGGGTTCAAATCTGGATTCAAATACTTCCTAGATATGTGACCCTGGGCAAGACACTTAACCCTCATTGCCTAGCCCTTACCATTCTTCTGGCTTGGAACCAATACATACTATTGGTTTTAAGATGGAAGATAGGATTTAAAAAAAGAAAAGAAAAAAGTTAATAACTTGTTAAAGGAAGCACACACATACACACTAAAGAAAATAACACCTTAAAGACAGAATAGGCCAACTGGTAAGCAACACAAAAATTCAATGAATAGAAGAATTTATTAAAGAGCTAAATTGGTCAAATGGAGGAAGATATACAAAAATTCACTAAGAAGAACTTCTTCAAAAAGAATTGGCCACATGCAAAAAGGTATACAAAAATTCACTGCAGAAAAGAACTTCTTAAAAAAGTTGAATCAACTAACTGGAAAAGGAAGTACAAAATCTCACTGAAGAAAATAATTCTTTAAAAATTGAAATTGGGTGAGTGGAAGCTAATGACTTCATGAGACATCAAGAAACAACAAAACAAAATCAAAAGAAGAAAAAAGTTGAAATATCTTATTGAAAAAAATAACTGACCTGGAAAACAGATTGAGGAGAACTAATTAAAGAATTATTGGACTACCTGAGAACAATGATCAAATGAAAGGATTTATTTCCAACATATTGAATTATTTCTATTTCTGAATTTTTTAATTGAGGTCCAGATAATATCTTTGGACCTTCCTACTCTTTCCTTTGCTCCTAAGGAATTTAGGGAATGCTCCATCCTAGAATATCTTCCATTGTATAGTGGTAAAAAGGTCAGATTATGGGATCTGTTTTGCTTGGTAAATAAAAAACAGCCTAATCCAGTTATGTCTGCTAGCAGCAGAACCAAGTCCTTGAACCTCCCATTGAGAAATATTGGATAATGTTCACAACTAACTGGGCAGAACTTAGTTTCTTCTTCTAGACTTTGGGGGCATGGGACCAAGCATGTGATTGTCAACCATCACTCAAGGAGCTGGGAGAGATTAAAAGTTTGATGGACACCCTCCTCATTGGTTCTTCACCAATCAGAGATGTCTTGTGATGTCCAGGAGAGGGGTGAATAATGAGTTTCAAAATTATTTTTATGGAGCCATGTGGCAGAATTTTGGGGTATTTGATAACTAAGAATGATCACTGACCAGTTGACTTATTAGTTATTGCTAACTTGATTTTCCAGTCACTTTGAATTTTTAGTCATCACACACATAAAAGGACCTAGACAACATTTTTCAAGAAATTATCAAGGAAAACTGACCGTCAATATTCTAGAACTAGAGGGTAAAGTAGAAATTGAAAGAATCCATTAATCACCTCCTGAAAGAGATCCCAAAAGAAAATTCCCAAGAATATTAAAGCCAAATTCCAGAGCTCCCAGGTCAAGGAGAAAATACTGTAAATACAATAATATATTTATAAGCTTTTCTGGGGGGATGGCAAAGAAATTGGAAAAAAGAGGAGATGCCCATCACCTGGGGAATGTCTGAATAAATTGTGGTATATGATTGTGATGGAATGTGACTGTTGTGCTCTAAGAAAGTAGGATGCTTTGAGAAAAACCTGGAAAGATTTACATTTATTGTTGTAAAGTGAAATGAGCAGAACCAAGAGAATATTGTATATAGTAAGAACAGTATTGTACAATGACCAATTATAAATGATTTAGTTCATCTCAGCAATACAATGATGCAAGACAATTAAAAAAGACATGATGAAAAATGTTATCCTCCTCTAGGGATATAGCTGATGGAATAAAGATCAAAGCATATTTGTAAAACTTTATTTTTCTTGTTTGGTTTTTTTTTTATGGAAAGTCTGTGCTTTCTTTCACATGACAAATATGGAAATGTTTTATATGACTATACATGTATAACCTATATCAAATTTCTTGTCATCTAAAAGAAGGGAAAAAGAAATTGAAACTCAAATTAAAAAAAAAAACTTCTACATGTATTTGGAAAAAAATTCTTAAATTAATTTAACATATATTATTATATGTTATGATTATTTCCCCCATTTCACTTTTAGAAAGTTCTAAATATTAAGGAGCCCCAATCCCCTTACCCCCAACTCATTAAGATGAACGTCATCTCTACATTAATCACTTACTATGTTGCCTACATTGTGCTAAGGACTGGAAATATAAGAAAGGCAAAACTAACAACAAACCCCAGTCTTTCCTCTCAAAGAGCTTCTAATAGAAGATTATAGGCAGTTACTGTTCCTTTACTCTCTAGATTTGAACCACTTCAAACCTTCTTTGCAATCTTCAATTTAGAAATCATTTATATAGGAAGAGATATATTGATATAGACTAGAAGTTCTCAACTTTTCTTGTGGCATAGACCCCTTTGGCAATCTGATGAAGACTATGGATCCCCTTTCTAGACACTCAATCATTTTATTAAACACTTACAATATGCCCTCTGCTAGGTGCTAAGAATATATAGAAAGGCTTACCAAAGATACAAAAGAAAGGATTCACAGAGCTAGCAAGTGTCCGAGGCCAGATTCACACTCAGGAAGATGACTCCTGACCCCGAACTCTATCCATTGGACCACCTACCAGCCCAGGTAAAATATAAACTTCACATAATTTCTTCAATGCAACTGTGACTTCCTTGTTTCTCAGGCTATAGATGATAGGGTTTAACATAGGGGTAACAATACAGAAGAGGACAGAGACTAAGATGTCCATATCCAGAGAGTAGCCTGAGCTAGGTCGATCATAGTTGAAGTTGGCAGTTCCATAGAAGATGACCACCACAGTGAGGTGAGAGGCACAGGTGGAGAAGGCTTTGTGCCTCCCCTGAGTGGACTGGATCTTCAGGATGGCAGAGATAATGAGCATATAGGACACAGCAGTGAACAAGCAGGGGCTCAGACCAATGGTGGCACTGGCCACATAGAGTGTGAACTCATTGACTGAAGTGTCTGAGCAGGAGAGCTTCAAGATTAAAGGGATATCACAGAGAAAATGGCTGATCTGGTTAGGACCACACAAAGTGACAGTTGCTGTGAGCCCTGTGTGTGTCATTGAATTCACTAAACCACACAACCAGGACCCAGCCGCCAAGTAGGAACAGACCTTCTTGCTCATGAGAACTGGGTAACGTAATGGATGGCAAATGGCTACAAATCTATCATAAGCCATGGCAGCCAACAGGACACACTCAGAGCCTGCAAAAGTAACAAGGAAGAAGAGCTGGGACAGGCAACCTTCATAGGTAATAGTCTTCTTCTCTCTGAAGAAATTCACCAGCATGATGGGAATGGTGGTGGACGTGTAGCAGATGTCCAGGAAGGACAAATTGATGAGGAAATAATACATAGGGGTGTGAAGAACAGGATTGATTCTGATTGCTGTCAATATGAGAAGGTTACCCAGAAGTGTTACCAGATATACAAGTAAAAATATCATGAAGAACAATCCCTGTAATTCTGGATGGTTGGAAAACCCCAGGAAGATGAATTCAGTGACAAGTGTTTGGTTTCCCCTTTCTTTAATGTCCTTCATAGCTGCAATGAAAATTAAAAAATTATACAAAGGCTGTGTGATCGGTACATTTTTAGTCAGTCACATGCCCAATCTTTTCAACTCATTTTCCTAAGAAGAGGCATGCCAAACACTACTCTAGGAGATGAGGCAAGCAGGTCAAAGACTAAAGAAAGGTGATCTAAATGAAAATAGTCACCAGAGCAGAAAGCAGGAAAGGGAAACAAAGAGACATCAAGGAAATGAACTTCAGACTTAGCCTCCTTGGCAAATTTTGCCTAGAATTGGCTGTCTACCTGTATAAGATAAAACAGCAGTGTAGCTCACCTTTTGACAAGCCTACCAGATGAAGTTTATTGATCACTTTGAGAATCTTTATGACTATAGTTTATTATTATGTTATATTGTATTCTTTATATTTCAAGGCATCTAAGTGGTGCAATTGACAGTTCTCTGAGCCTGACATCAAGAAGACCTGAATTCAAATTGGGGCTCAAAAACCTTCTAGCTCAGTGATCTTGGCTAAGTCATTTAACTTCTGTCTAACTCAGTTTGCTCAACTGTAAAATAGGAATAATAATAGTGCTGACCTGGCAGGGAGGTTGTGAGAACCATATGAGGTAAATTTTGTGAAGTCCTTAGTGCAGTGGCTGGCTCAAAGGAGGCACTTAATAAACACTGTTTCTTTCCTTATTCCATAATGCTGCTATTATTTAAACATTTTAGGGAGCTTCTCTTTGGGAATTGCCTCTTGAGCCTGCAAGATTGCTGTGAAACATCCCTGATGGTGACATCTTCATTCTTTGAGAGTGGATTTAATTTGTGGGAACAAACCAAAGCTCATTCATAACGTGTAGGTGATTAAGTTGTGTTATAAAAGAATGAGGCTGATTTTCTTTTGTGACTCAAAGAACTGGGTTCAAGTACTGGTTCTCCCACTTGAGTTGAGGGGTAATACAACCTGTGTGAACTCAACTGAAGTCATTCAACTTCTCTGAGTCTTAGTTTCCTTACTGATAAAATTGGTATAATAATACTGGTAGCTGGTACCTTATAGGATTGCTGTGAGGATAAATACATATAAAGTGCTTTGGAAACCTTAGTGCTATATAAACGTCTGCTATTGTCAATATTATTGTATTACCAAATGGATGGAGAATGTCTATTGTCCAAATGATGATGGGAATCTAAATGGATATCCTCTAGAGTTTTTCAAGGGTACATATAGGACAGACAGGCAATGCAGATGGACCATGAGCTATGTCAAGTTGAGAAGGAGTAGAGTGGTTTAGACTGCATTCAGGGAATTGTGAAGCACTTCTAAAGACCTCAAGTTTCCCATAACAGCAAAGGGCCATCTTTTCAACACAAAAGTTTTACTAGTGTTGCTAGTTTCCATTTACTCAAATAGTATGTATGGCACTGAGCACTGGATCACCACTACCTCCAAAAGACTGAGATAAGCATTACCTGGAGGGAAATGGTGAAGTTCATAGTAAGCAGATTATAACACCACCCCTGAGGAACTCTGAAAAAGAAGAGGTGCAAAACAGCATCATCAAAGAATTCTTTGACAGAAAGAAAAGATGGACTAGGCATATGGGGAGAATGAGTAGACAGTCAAAGTGCTCCAATGGTATTTCCACTCAAATGTTAGAAGAAAAGGAAGACAGCCTCTAACCATTGGGTGGACCCTGGATTTAGGATCACATAGAGAAGAGGACCATAGGATAAACAAGTAGGGGATGGGTTGTAATCTGTTCCCTTGATAGGCATTCTCCTACCTGTAATCCTGGAAGAAATGTGGAACAAAACCACATTCTCTCCAATCTTTTTTGCTGGCATCTACCAATTTTTCAGACCATTCTCTCAAGCTTCTCAGTGACTCCTAATAGCTGGATGATGATCTTTCCCTCCTTCTCCCTCCTCAGATACTTTAAGAAACTGACCCTCTCTTTGGGTTTAGACATGGGTCACATGTAAGACCCCACCAATTCTGGAATTAAGCTACATCTAATATCTTAAATTTTGCAATTCTACTATGATCACTATCTCCTACTTTCCAGCTCTCCTCTGACACTCACACTGAATCTTTTCTTTGTCATTATCACAGTATCTTGACTATGCCTTTATTCTTCCAATCCAATTTATTCCCTATAGTTTTGTTTTACTCTGCACAGTCTTGACTACATAATTTGCCAGTTTAAGATTTCACTAATTACTATCCTGCACTTTCTTACATCCTTCACCTTCACTATTAACCACCTATGATTATTCATTCCTGTATAATACTTAACATCCGATTTCACTGCTCCTTCTCCAGGCCTTCTGAGTACCAGTTGAGAAAATCATGAATCCTTAATGATTTCAATCATTGAAAGTTTATGTTTCAGCCCGCTTCTTGACAGTCCTATTCTACCTCAATCATTTTCTATGTTATTCCCTATAACATCATCTCCGTCTTCTTCCCTTCCTCTGAACCTCATTCTCATGAAAGATAATTCTGCCCCTCATTGAGTGTGTTACAATGGGAATTGCTTTTTTGTATGGACTATAATCCTTTCTAACGCTTAAATTCTACAGTTCTGTGATTCTCCCTTCTTCACAAAGAAGACTGAGTCCATCAGACATACACTCAGCCTTCAGTCAACTTCACTTCCTTTCCTAAAACTTTGCAGCATTACCACTCATTTCCTTTTACTTCCCTTTTCTCTCCAAATAAGAGACATCCCTTCTCTTAACAAAGTCTACTTTTTCTTGCTGTGCTTTTGAACTCATTATCTAGCCCCTCCTTCAGGAACTTACCACAACAATAATTCTCTCTTTCATGCACCATTGATCTTTTCTTCTCCAGTGTGTAGACATGCTCAGATCTTCCCAATTCTAAAACTTAAAAACAAACAAACCAAATTTGCTTAAACTTATCAAGTTGGGGGCATCTGGGTGGCTCAGTGGATTGAGAGCCAGTTCTAGAGATGGGAGGTCCTAGGTTCAAATCTGGCCTCAGCCACTTCCTAGCTGTGTGACCCTGGGCAAGTCACTTGACCCCCATTGCCTAGCCCTTACCACTCTTCTGCCTTGGAACCAATACACAGTATTGATTCCAAGATGGAAGGTAAGGGTTTAAAAAAAACTGTAGCATACCAGACATGTTAGCATCTTGGAAGTATGATTGATGTAGTAATATTGTATTTTATGTGTTCATATGCCAGACTCATGGCCATGTTAAGTATTGATTATTGTATTTCTAAATCTTCAGTCCAAAGGACAAGAGAATTCCTAAGCAGGGCATTGCCAGCCACAGAGTCCTAGCTCACACCTCATGGGACCACATTCCTTTACAAAGTGCATGTTGGATTAATCTCCTCCTCTTTGATTTCATGATTATCAAATCAACCAACATTAAAAACCTATGTCATATCATGTATTAATTAATTGCCTCCTACTTCACATTCCTAAAATCTCCAATAAAAGTTGGGGAACATGTGAGAGCCTCCCTCTTACATCTCTTGCCTTGCCTCCCTTGCCCTTGCTCTCCCTCTTGCCTCTTACATCTCTTGATCTTGGTCTTGCCTATATTGCCCCTCATGTCTGCTTGATTTGCTCAAAGCAGTTGCCCCTAATAGCCCCCATTAATCATTTGGCCATCTGGCCCATGGGAGGTATCCCAGACCTCTTGGCTCCCCACATGTTCTCTTGTTTCTCATACTTATAATTTCTCCACTTGTTATCTTCTTCTAGAGAGGTATTAATGGAGCTCATGACTCCCCACGTGTTTTAACTTGTTGTCTCTGAGTCTTTATTCCTGTGTCTCTCCCTCTAACTGCATTATCTATTCATCCATATTCCTCTAGCTTCCATTCTCCTTCTCAGGTCACCACCCACAAGTAAATTATATAGGAATGCCAGGCGGGTCCTATAAAAACTTATCAAGCTGCCATCCTGAATCTTTCCCCTTCTCATTTCTAAACTTCCTGTAAAAGTCTCCACCATATGCTTCAGCTTTGTCACAAATCCATCTTCCCCTCAGTTCCTAGTAGTGGGCTTCCATCCTCATCACTCTATTAAAAACAGTCTTTAAGAAAGCAACTGAGTAGTTTAGTGGATTGAGAGCCAGGTCTGGAGATATGAGGTTCTAGGTTCAAATCTGATTTCAGATACTTTCTTACTGTGTGACACTTAACCCCTATTGACTAGCCCTTACTACTCTTTTGCATTGGAACCAATATATGGTATTTATTCTAAGATGGAAGGAAAGGTTTGTTTTTTTTTTAATAGCTCCTCAAGATTCATACCCATGACCCCCATTGTTATCTTTGCCAAGAATATTCTCTTTGCCTAGTGCATTTCTTTTTATGCTTTAAAGCCCACCTTCTCCATTAAGCTGCCCTGATCCTCCAACTGGCACTGCCTTACCTCTTTGAAGCTTAGAGCTCGTTGTTCTATGCTTTGATAATACACTTATCTGTACTGTATATTGTCACCTACTGGTGTGTCGTTTCCACATGTTAAGGTATAAACTCCAAGGAGACAAGGATATAAAGACTCTTACCTAAGCTTTGCACCTTTCTGTCTGGGCTCACCTAATGTACTGCTTTGCCAACAATAGGTGTTTCTAAATATTTGTTGAATTGAATTGAAACATGTGCCACCCTCAGCCATTGGGACACAAAACCACTCTTCCCAAAGAGACAAGAGAAGAATTCTCCTTTATCGATGTCTGTATGTGGAAGATATTTCCATCGGGTCAACCTGAGGCGTGAAATTTCAAAAAATGGGCTCATTGAGTGACTCTGTAGTACCAACATTGAGCATCTTTATAAAGCAAGATGCACAGAGACTTAAGGTTGGGTGTAACTCACGTTGCCAAAAAACCCAGTGAAGTCTAAAGAACCAATTGTTTGGCTGACTTCTTACAAAATGTTGAGGATGACTGACTCTGCTCAATGGACTAATTTTTTTTTTCCAGATTAAATTGAACACATATTTTTGCCTTACAAAAACCCTGCTGAAAATGAATTGCTCTCATTATTCCTGCATTTCACCTAGGGAGATGGCATTTTTTTTACCCACAGATTCCATAGGTTAAAGAATTAAATTATTTAAGGACTCTCAGAAAATATTAAGTTTCATGTTAATTAAACAAATATGACTTACCTATTTCTTTGGAATTTTCTCCCCTAAAAAAAAAAAGTAAGTGAATGAAACTAGGTGTTAAACACAAATGAGAGGTTATGGTTTCTTGAATAGGAAGAAAATTATTTTCATGAGCAAAACCTCCCAAAGCTCCTGCCTTAGTCTTGAGAACAGAGGTGGGACGAGCCTCTGGCAGCTATGACTGGACTGAGAGGATGTGGGCTTTCTGGGTACAGCAGAGGACTCCTTTGCTGGCTGCTCTCCCTTCTTGCCTCACCTGGGGGTTACACCTATGTGAGATGAGGGATCCCAGCTTGAAGATTTCCAAGTTATAAATCAGGTTGTTCCCATTATCCTGGCCAATCCCTAGAGGTCAGAGCAAGCTTTAATCCCTGAGGTTACTCTCTTGACTCTCTGGACTAGCTCATCTTTAGTGGCTCAAGCAATGAGGCTTTACTTTTCCCCTAGCATCACAGGCTCAAAGAAAGTCTCAGCACAAAGGGACCCTGAAGATCATATCTTTGAAGCTTTTCCAACCTTATTCCTTGGCAACATTTCTGAGCTTCACTTGCTATATGAGTATGGGGCTTTCACATTTCAATTTAATAAAAATGTATTAAATGCCTGCTGTCTGTACCATACTACATTTAGTAATCCTTGTGGTCTTGTCCAGTGGTCTTTGCTCTTATGAAGCTTACAATCTAGTAGAGACATTTACATGGTGCACCTGAAGTTCTCCTTTGCATATGAACTCCTATATGTCTGTTACCCCCAGATTGGAGACTTAGGATCAATGTGGGTCAATATTCCTTCAAAACCAGAGTTCATGATCCTCCGCTGTGTTTCTTTTACTAGCCAATAAGAAGGATATCTAATCCAATAATATAGCAAAATGAATGCCACTAGAGTCTCCCCAGACACACTAGGAGACACTCTCCCAGATTGCCAGTGGGAAAGAGGGCTTATAAAGAAGTGTGAATGGAAGGTATAGAAGGAAGGCCCATGCATGGGAAGAGAAGACACAGGGGGAGCCTTCATGGATAGAATACACATGGCAAGGACAAATGGTGCCTCCAACACTGCCATTTGCTCCTGTGAAATCCCACTCGTGTTCTGGGATGGATGCTTTATTCATTGAGTTGGGGTAATCAGCTGCTTGGTTTTCAGAGGCTTCTTAGATCTTCTGCTGCTCTATCCCTTAGAGAAAGTTCAGTTCTAGGAGCCATAGCTTCAATGGCTCTTCAGGCCAACCAAGGAGGTAGTAGACACCCTCAGGCTTAAATCGTTGTTCTTTTAACTTCATTGTTTCTGCCTCAGGCTACCTCTCTGTGATTCAGTTTGCTTTTTGACTAGGAATGAAAAATTTCTTTCAACTCCTTCCTACTTTAAGATGGCAATTATGTTCCAAGTGTATCACAAGAGGGCAAGACTGAAAGGAGCTGTGTGGGGCTGGCTTTGCCTCCTGTCTCCCCTCTCCACAACCCAAAAAACACATCCTAAGCAGCCAAATCACCATTCTTGCTACTTACATACACACACATACACATAAGTACTCAGATTGAAATTTTTAGCAATCAGCTCTCACAAGCTATTAAAAGCTGGCTCCAGCACAATTCCTTTTCCCTGGACAAGTCATTAACCCAATATTATTATTTTACATTTAAAGTTCTGTGAATTACCATACAGGTAGATAAAACAAATATAATTTGTCATTGAATAAAAGTAGACAGATATAAGCTCATCTTCTGTAGTCCTACTAAGAGCATTTTCTATAAAATTCCAGTAGAAATAGAATGATGGGGAAGCTATGTACCTAATTCCACATGAATTTGATTTCTTCTAAGTTTCAGTATTTTGAAAGCTTTCCATTCCACACAGTTTAGATATTATGAGTATTTTGTATGGAGACATCTACTAAAAAATGGTCTTAACTTTTTTATGGGTCAGTGTTATGGCTGGGAAGTTGTGAGCAACAACTTGGTCTGTGATAAAATGGTCCAGTTCTAGCACAATTTATTGGTTAAGTCCGCCATGATATTTTGAGATCTGTGTTTGTATAAGAAGATCTGTCATCTTCCTCGGAATACAGAAAGCTTCTGATTTATGATTCTAGCTATCGGGCTATGTCTTATTAGATATTTTGCAGATGATAAATATTTGTAGACTGGTGTGATGAGTTGCATAGTTTCTACTTCTTTGCATAATATTCATTGAGAAAAAAGTCAGTATACTATAAGGCTAACGCTTCTGTAATTTTGGATGGCTATAACCTGATCCTAAATCAGCACCATAAAGACCTCTGTTTCCACAAAGAAATCTACATGTCATCATTTGTTTTGTATGTTTTTTGATTACATATCATTGACCAAATTCACGAGGATGTTTTCCAGAGAGGGCAACTTATGCTTTTGAGGATTTTACCTCAAATTTAAGTTCATTTTCTGTAGTCCTACTAAGCATTTTCTAGAAAATTCCAGTAGAAATAGAATGATGGGGAAATTATGTGCCTCATCCTAATTTCACATGAATTTGATTTCTTCTAAGTTTCAGGATTTTGAAAGTAAATAAAATTCATTTACAACTGAAATAAAATTTGATGACAATAGGTTATAATTCAACAAAAAAAATTATGGATATTTGGCTCATTTGTCATTCCTCTCCTTTAGGCAAAGTCTTCTTTTGATGACAGATAAATTAATGGATACTCAACTAAAGGAAACTACCTCTACACAATACAAAAAGAGGTTGGGTTTTTCTTCTCATAAACATTTTTTATAAAAAGGCAATGTTGTCCTTGGTGGCCTTTCAGGGATCCTGATTTGACAATAAGATGCTGTTTTATGCAGGTGGCAAATACCAGATGTTTCCACTATGCCTACCCCTGTATCCCTATTGTCTAGCTGTGACACACTTAGAACTGACTACTGCATGGTATTCCTCTGAGCCTAGGCATTCCTCATCTTTTCTGTCTCAGACTTGTATTTCTAGTATGACTCCTCCTATTAGACATTTATCTACCTACTTATGCTCCTATGTTGTAACCTTCAAGTTCTCCTCCTCAGTTGCTTCCATTAGCTCTCTTCCCTTACTGATAGTCTTCAGTACTATGGTTCTCCCAGGTTTGACTCAGCCAATGTCTGCCTTAACTGGAGCTCTAGTAGCATTCCACCCCAAAGAAAACCAGACCTCTGGGCAGTGGCTTTTATAAGTGGACTTGGAAATAGTACAGAATTGGAGGAATAAATCAATTTATTCTGTATTTCTTTACCTGTAAAATGAAGAGTTTAGACTATTTGGCCTTTTGCATTCCTTTTACCTTGAAATCTGAAATTGGCTTTTTTTTTGGACATGTTTATTTTGAAGTATTGGTGGTGCATTCAGAAGAAAATGAATTCATGCCAAAAGGTAGGAAAATGCTTTGAGAAATTGGGTAGAACAATGGAAAAGCACTATAAAAGTCTTAAGTGACTGGGTTGGCTGTGACCCTGTACGTAGAAGAAGATACAGTCATAAGATGATGGGGAGCCATAGATGATGGTAATTTGGGGGGCATTTTGATTAGAAAAATAGGATACACCTTTAATGACATGTTAATCTCTGATTATACCCTCATCAAGCAAACCTTTGAACCTAATTAGGGTTCTGAAGAAGTATCTTTTGGGGAATTGGAGTATGTCCTCCTGGGCTGTGATAGCTCTTTGGTCTGATTGAGCCATCAAAGTGAATACATCGATTGGTTTCAGGAACCAAACCTTTAGTAGTTTCTAGTATCCTCCAGTGGTGTACAGTTAGTTGGTTAGCCTATGGCATTCAGAGCAGAGTTTTGCATTTGGTTCTTATTAGCAATTGCATGAGTTTTACCCCACAAATTGGAGAATAGAGTCTGTGGGAAATTGTCTAGCAAAGTCAGTCTGGATGCCAGAAAATTTGAGTACCTAGGAGGCGGAATGGAAACAGAAGTGGGATCTTGTCTGGGAAAGGCAGCATATATGAATTTAATGGTCTGAAAGCAAAGGGAAGCAGGGTACAGAGACTCCACATAGAATAGGAGACTTGGAGTTAGAGATGAAAGTCAACTGTCAACTTTTTTTAAGTACCTACTAGATGCTAGGTACTGTGCTGAGTCCTGGGGATTAAAAAAAAAAACTCTTCTAGATAGACTTTAGTTATAGACAAGTTATAGACTGGATAAAGTGGAGATAATCCACAGAAGAAGGCATTGTCATTAAAGAAGACTGGAAAAGCTTTCTTACAGAACATGGAGTTTTATCTAGAACCTAACAGAAGCCAAGGCAGCCAGGAAATGGAGATGAGGAGGAAGAGCATTCTAAGTATGGGTGGGCAGCCAATGAAAATTCTTTGAGTTGGGAGATGGAGAACCTTGTGAGAAGACTAAAAGGAGGCCATCCTACCTGTATTGTAGAGTCCATAGGGAAGAGTAAGGTATAAGTAGGCTGGAAAGGGAGGAAGGAACCAGGTTATGAAGGGCTTTAAAAGTCAAGCAAGGATTTTATATTTGATCCTGGACAGGGATCAACAGGGACCTACACTTTAGGAAGGTCAATTTCATAGAATAGAGAATGGACCAAATTGGAGAAGTTTGAGGCAGGAAGACCATCCAGCAGGCTACTGACATAGTCTGGGCATGAAGTGATGAGGACCTGCAATGGAGTGGTGACAGTGTCAGAGAAGAGAAGGAGACATATAGAAGAGGTGTTATAAAAATAGAATTTGGGGGACGAGGCAACTGATTGGCTATGGGGAGGTGAGAGTCAATAAGGAGTTGAAGATGAAGTTTAGGTCTCAAGACTAGATGTTTGAGGAGATGGTGGTACCTGCAGTAGTAATAGGGACATTCAGAAGAGGGGAGGGTTTAAGGAAAAGACAAGTTCAGTTTTATACATATTGAATTTAAAATATCGTCTTAACATTCAGTTTACAACTATCTAAATCTGACTAAATTTGTGATTATCACCAAGAAAGAGAGGTGGAGATGCAAGTGGGCTCTTGCTATTCAGAGAAATAACTGGAGGTCAGGAAAGCATCAGGGATGGGAAAATCATTTCTGCTAACTCAGAGCATGAAATGGATTGGCCTGTCTTGTCAGGGAGTGGGGAAATTACAGAATCAGAAGGGTCTTCAAAAGTGTGTAGTCCAACCTGTTCCTGAATCACCTAGAATGGGATCAAACTCTTTAGGCAAAGAATAAACCAGCTCTCCCTCTGTTAGTATAAGGCACTAACTAATTGTTCCATTGGAACACAGAGGACCTTTAGCAGAGATAGGAGGACCACTTATGGGAGCTACTGTGCAAAGAATTCTATTTTAATTTTGGAATGGGTTGAATCGATTGAATTAAGTTTTTTAAAAAAGCAATTAAAATACCTAACTCCTAAATACCCTCCGGGTTATTATTGACCTGGATTCAATCATAATTTTTTCAGACTGGTTTGTGAGTAGACACTTGTTTAGCTACAGAAAAGAATACTTCCAAGGATTTTCTGGAACCATCAAGAGTCATCTGGTGAGTCAATTTTCAGCAAGAGCATTTACAATTTAGAAATCAACATACTACAGATCAAAGATGTATTGTTTTACTGACTAGAGTTTAAAAAGTGGTAGAGAAAATGTTAATAATGCAGATTAAAGTTAACAGTGCATCTTGGGTACAATTTTTTCTCCAGAGAACCAGTTGTAAATTATTTGCCAGCACACCCTGACAATACACCTGCTTAATAGCTCTCACAGAAAATTCCAGAACTTAGAGCCTGGTGGAACTCAAAGTACTTCATATTCAGTTGAGCCTCAGTAATGAAGTTAGCTGAGAAATAATCTTTAAAATAAATAAATAAATGTAAATTTAAACTGTAAAGTCAACAGCCTAAAGGTCTTAAGAGAGACAAGAATAATTTGCATTAAGAAAATGGGAAATATTCTGTTGACTAACCTTAAGGGGTTTCCTTTCTCAAAGGCAATAACTAAATAAGAATAAATCAATGTAATCGCTCTGACTGTGCAAACCCTTGGAGCATAGATAGAAAAAAATCTCTTCCTATCTGATTTCAATAATAATAATTTCACAAAGCATTGTATCAAATTTGGACAAATTTTAAAACTGTATTTGCATCTTTCTACCTCAATGATATACACTTTTCCCCACCTTGCAGGTATATGGCCATACTTCTATTACTTAGTACATCAACTCTCAAACTTTTTGGTCTTGGGTCTTAAAATTATACTCATCATACTCTTTCAAAAGCTACTGAAGAGCTTTTGTTTATTGTGATGTATCTACCAATATTTAATGCATTGATTCTAATTCAAATCTACTTAACTCCAGGTTCAGTATTCTATTCACTATGAGTCTTAATAAGAAGTGTTTGGGTTGGTTTTTTTTTCTTCAAGGATCCTCAAAACTAGCACTCTGAGCAATGAGTAAAAAGAAAGTGCCAAATATGTAGAGAGAGTCACAGTGACCAACTGAATTTATGACAACTATAAATGAAAGAGGGATTTTTGCCTTGACCCAATATTCCCAACATAAGTTTCTCAGTGGTATGGAAATATAAATCTGGATTTGGCATGAGGGAAGAACATTGATGGAAAACATATTTAATGAATGGGAAAGAATTGGGAATAAAATAGATACCCATTCACAAGAGAATGGTTGACTAATTTGTGATAAATGAATGGAATGGAATATTATTGCACAATAAGAAATGACAAATAAAATAAAATGACAAATAGATTCAGAGAAACATAAGATTTGTATGCACTGATATAGAATGAAATAGACCAACTCAGCAAATAATGTATACAATGACAATAATAAAATGAAGAAAAACAACTTTGAAAGACTTCTAAATGCTGATCTAAGAGGAAGCAAAAATGGTCTCAAAAATTAATGAGTAAAATATCACCTCTTGAAGGAGTTAACAGACTAGACACACATTCTCTGACATGATCGTTGTGTTAATTTGTTTTCCTACCTAAACAAATTTCAAATCTACTTTTAGATATTTACTAGTTGTGTGATCCTGGGCAAGTCACTTAACCTCTGTCTGCCTCAGTTTCCTCATCTATAATAATAGTAATAGTATCTATCTCCCAGGATTATTGTAAAGCCTGTATTTGTAAAGCACTTTGCAAACTTTAAAGCACTATATAAATGCTAGACAGCATTATTATTAATATATATTAGTTACAATAATGCAGATCTACCAAAATGTAAGTATTCTACTGGGACTGGGGAGTGGGTAATTGGTTTGTCAGTAGTGATAGATAAGACAAAATAAAAAGATATAACATTTACATATAACTATAACATTTTAAGATATATACAGAATAAAAGAAATATAATAGAAAGGAGCAAAAATTAATAGAAAATTTTTGATACTATTTTGCTAAATTTTATATATATTTCCTAAAAACAATATGTAATAAAATTTCAGTTTTTTAAACTTGCTTGTTCCTTTTACTTTGAAATGTATGTGTTTGTTTTGTTTATGAGTACAAAATTTGAAACTCAATTTATAAGAAAAAGAATATATTCTATGATTAATATTTTAGGGCCTGACTATGGATAAATAAAGATCAAATTCACTAAGCTTTCCTAGGCAGATTGCCTAGGCTTTAGTTAGCAAAACAAATCAGTGAAGTATAACATATCAGTCTCTGCCTGAGAGGTAATTAATATACCTGTTGTCCCTGGCTTGTAGTGGGGGTAGAGAATAAGGGATGCCCAATATTGTTAGCATATAGTTCCTGGATGTACCTTTTCCCCTACTAAGGGATTCATTTCTAGATAAGCCCAGCAGGATAAAACTCTATTACATATATTTCATACAAATAAAAAGATGAGCAAAGGAGACTGAGAGGGAGGGCAAGGTAGTCCCCAACATCATCAGTACATTACATCGCCCTTTTCTAACCAATTGGGAACAAACTTAAATTGCTCTAATCACATTACTCCCCCAGCTTCAAAGTCTTCAGTTAATTACCTGTTGTTGTCCAATCATTTTTCAGTTGTGTCTGACTCTTCATGACCCAATTTAAAGTTTTCTTGTCTTTGAATTTAGAGTGGTTTAGCCATTTCCTCTTCCAATTCATTTTTTTAATGAGCAAACAGGGTTAAGTCTCTTGGTCAGGGTCACAGAGCTAGGAAGTGTCTAAGGTCAGATTCAAACTCATGGAGATGAATCTTCCTTACTCTAGGCCTGATGCTGTATCCTGCAAAAAAAATAATTAATTTATTGATCTATGATCCATCTATGGTTTGTTCAATATACCAATATTCCACATGCAATCAGTCAAGGTTGATGTTATTGATGTTGTTCCATATTATGCTCGCACCAGGTTAAAGGGATTCTTTCTTACATTAGACATTCTAGGCCTTAAGAAACAGATTTATGACTATTTAAGACTAAGAGCCCTGAGTGCCTTTGCTAAACTACAAAAATGTCTTAGCTATAGGCCACCCATGTGGCCTGATGAGTAAATGTCAAATGAGGTAGGGGATCATCTGGACTTTCCCCTTCTAACATTTACCCTTCAACTTAGGGAGATAAGCATTCCATTGCACAGGAGACAGTAGGGAAATCAATATCAGGGGGAGAGGAATCCAGTTGGACAAAAGAGCTAAAAGCTTCCCCACAAGAAGACAGCTGGGCCATCCCCTCATAGTGCCCACTGAGGGATCCATACATAGTTGGACCTACTCCAAGCACTAAAAAAGCTATATGGCAAGCTTGGAATAGCACCTGCTCTACCCCACACAGCAAAACTTCCACAGATAGACAAAGTATCAAGGAAAAAAACCCTAGAAAGATGAGTAAGAGACAAAGAGAAAATTTAACCTTATTAAGTCACTTTAAAGACAAAGAAGAGCAAAATACAACAATGCCAGAAAGGAAAATAAAATCTCAAAGGAAAGTCAGAAAGGATGTCAAAAGAATTTGAAAAGAAATTTAAACACTAAATAATAAAAGAAATAATATCATCAATAATTTGGAAACTGGAATGAGTCAAATGAAAATGGAGGTCATAAAAAAAGAAGAGAAAAGAAAACCACTGAAGAAAACAACTCCCCAAAGTCTAGAATAGACCAGATGGAAAAGGAAACACAAAAGCTCAAGGAAGAATAAATCCCCCAAGTCAGAATTGTGTAAATGGAGGCTAATGACTCCATGAGTTATCAGGAAACAATAAGACAAATTAAAAGAACAAAAAGAAAAGAAAGAAATCTGAAAAGCAACTGACCTAGAAGATAGACCCTGAAGAAACAATCTAAGAATCATTAGAATACCTGAAAGCTATGATCAAAAAAAGAATCTGGATACTGTAAGGGGGGGGGGGAGAGGGTTAATTATTTAAAAGGTTTGACTGGGTTATATTTAAAATAGGGTTGCCAGGAATTTATATTAATTCCAAAGAGATTTATTTACAAAATATAAAAAGAGTGAGGTAAGAAAATCAGAGAGAGCATAGGGTAAGATATCTAGCCTAAGCACTAAAGAATTTATTCCCGGCCCCTGGCTCAATCCAGGCAGGGAGAGTTAGTCCTTAGGCCTTGGCAAAGCTAAGGACCTGGGGAAGTCTCTCCTGAGGCTAGCCTCTTCAGAAAATCCAATATGGAAGGAGTCAGTCTTTTACTCACTATGTCTTGGGTCGAGCCAGTAGATTCTCCACCAGCTTCCACTCCAAAAAATTAAGAATGGCCTGTAGAACTGAACTTAGGAAGTTGTCACTCTTTTTTAAAGACACTTTCTCTTGCATCACTTCCTTTGCCTTCCCCTAATTCTACATCTATCAATCATAGTTGAAGTCCTGCTTTAGGACTGCCTAGGAGGTAGTCAGTCGATTCTGATTTGTCACCCACTATTGCACACATGGGTCACAGACCTCCCCCACTCAAGTGTGAATGGGGCATTTACACCTTTGGTGATTAAATCTAAAAGTGGGCAGATCTTCCCACTCAATGTTAAGTAGGGTGTTTACACTTTTGGTGATTAAATCTAAAAATAGCACAGGTTATAATTTAATCTTCACAATTAGGGGAGAGTTAATTATTTTCATTTTCACAATCAGGGGAGAGTTAAATTTAATCTTCACCATCACCCCTGATGATCATTGGGAGACTAGTCTCTCCATTGATCATTTAACATAATCATCTTGTACTCCTAAAAATTTTCTAACTACAGGTGTATACAATATTTCATCTTCTAAGAGGAAACTACAGTAGTTGGAGATAAGAGGGAAATAGAAGAAAGAGAGAGAGATAAAACAAAAACAATGTTTTGCTAGGTACATTGACAAAAAGCCAATTAGAGGACAGTCCACTTTGGCATAAAAGTATACATTTACAATAAATATTCAACCCTCTTCAGTTCAATCAATTACACCCAAAAGTTCATTCTGGATCTTCTTAATGCAGTGTAGGTTTCTGAAGGCATCTTTCTCCAAAAAGTTCATTCTCTGGATCCAAGGAGTTAGCAAACTTCTTTTCCTGAAATTTTTCTCAAACAAATTTTTAAATCTTGGATTTTTATGAAAATACAATATAATCCTCCATGAAGAGGGTGTTCACCTACACCCAGATCAACTTAAAAGTGGTTGAGTTATGGGGCATATAAGTCAATTATCAAAAGAAAAACCAAAAACATAAAAAAATAAATAGAAGAAAAATTCAAACTTTGGGAGAAATAAAAATTTCAAAATCAAAATCAAAGTATCAAAAGTTATGTATATAGAATTTCTGAATAAGACAATAATAAATTTATAATAGGTTCTTATATTAGGGTCCAATTAAAGTAAATTTCTGTCCTACAAATCTTCAGGGGAAAAAATTCAGTAATATAGTATTTATCCATTATAAGACAGGACTACAGGAAGTTGCCATACTATAGGAGAGAAAAAAAGACTAGATTTTTGTGTATTAGGGAAGTGTCATTCCCTGGTCTGATCTTTTGTCATTTCTCAGGGATAGGGAAGTCAGAACAGTCAATTGTTAGGTACTTTGATAGAAAGTATTTTACAAGAAGTGTGGTTCAAGGAGTCCTGCATCTTAATATATGTTAAGTGCCACAACCTCTAGCCTCACACTAGGTTCAAGTCCTTTCATACTGGTGTAGAAGTGCATCAATCCCACCTGGTTTGGTTTTCTTTTTTTGACCTGTATGCTCTTTTTTTGACACTATTCAGGTTAAATTTGTGCTTCTATGGCACTATGTAGATAAAGTCTGTGTACCTTTTTCAGTCCCATTTCCTAGAATCAGACACAAACATTAATCATAGTCCCAAAACATTTATCAATAAATGGCAGGTTTCCATAGTCTAAAGCTTTTGTGCATGCATTCATATACTTCACAAATGGACAGGGCAATTCTTATTCTTATTCAGCTTATTCTACTGCAAAAACTGCTGCAATAATTTTTTAAAAAATCTTCTCAATACTGGTGACGTGCTTCAAATGCAAAAAAAAATGAGAGAAAAATTCAAATACTGAATGGCATATGTAGGGAAAAATGTTTAAAATGTGTATATTTCATAATCACAGAGATACTGTATTCGAAATCTGTTTCTTTTTCTTTGCTACTATTTGGAGGGGAAACAAAATTGAAAAGGGTTAATATTAACAAAAACAATAGAGTCTAAGGGGCACCACCTTCTTCCCCATGTGGAGGGGCAGTAGCACCCTGAGTAGTTTTTGGACCAGCTCCACTTAAGTTATACTGTTGTGGCATTAGTTGGTTTGAGTTATCATTTCCTCAATTTCTATTCCGGAGAGAAAATAGAAGTAGAAAGAATCAATCAACCAACCCCCTGAAAGAAACCCTGAAATATTTATAACACATATAGCAACAGAGAAGTTCCAAGGGTTCCCTACATATTATCTTCCCTGTAAGACTGCAGACTCCTCAAGGGTAGGGATTGAGTCTTATTTCATCTTTGCATGTTCCTCAATTCCTAGCACAGTGTCATCTACATAGTAGACCTCATAAGATGTTTGTTGAATCAAATAAAAATGCTTAACAGATGCTTGAATCTGTTACAATAAATTCATCTCAGAACTCTTCCTGCCAACTCTTTAGGTCTAACTGGCATCGTACCTACTGAATACATAATTCGGTGTCTGCCACTATTCTTTGGATCCACAAAGATATGACTTAAGAACAAACAGAGTTATTAGGAACATTAGACCTACAAAAAAAAACTGTTAATATTGTAAACTGGAAGCCATTCCAATAATGTCATAAAGAGTTTTCATGACTTTCTGGGGGAGTTTGTTGATAATGAATTAAAAAATATTTTTGGGAAACAAAGTTTAAAGTATTTTTCTCTTTTATTTTTCAATCCTCAGTCCCAGAGGGGGAAATAGAGAGGTAAAAGTATCACCTTCCTTATACTGATAGATGGCAAACTCATCAAGATTAAGGATTAAGGACACATATCCACAATGCCACAGAGGTGTCATGATAGCTTAATGAACAGTAGGTACTAAATAAATGTCACTTAATTGATTAAAAAAGATATTTGTTGCATTTTTTATGAGTCCTTGATTTGACAGGATGGTTGAGTCAGTTGGATGCCCAACATATCCTGCTTTTGATTACTGGCAAAACAGCATGGAGCTAGGAATAGGAGTGGGAGTGGTCAAGGGAACTCTAGAAACAGACACTGTTATGGCCAAGAATTTCAATTGGAGGTAGAAGCAGAGAGAATCTCCACAGCCTTGGGAGTATTAGGACTCTACCTGGAGGAATTCAAGAGGCAGAACCTATCCAGAACACCCTGGCTGGGTTCAGCTATCAGTCTGCATTTTTGAGCCAAGAACAAAGACTTAAGTTTCCCCTCCAATCTTGAACTCTGGCTAAATATGTTCCCTGGACATATATGTTCCCCATTCAAGTGCCCTTTCCCAGCTGATTAATGACCAGATCAGGATTAGAATCTAATTCCCTTGATTGCTCATCCAGTGAGAGCTCTTTCAATCACAACAAAGCACCTTCCAACCCAGGATAAGTTTTTTCTTTTTCTTCCATAATAATTTAGTAATATGCCTACAGCATTCCATTTGACTCATTGAAATTAAATTAATTTTTTTTAAACCCTTACCTTCCATCTTGGAGTCAATACTGTGTATTGGCTCCAAGGCAGAAGAGTGGTAAGGGTTAGGCAATGGGGGTCAAGTGACTTGCCCAGAGTCACACAGCTGGGAATTGTCTGAGGCCAGATTCGAACCTAGGACCTCCCATCTCTAGGCCTGGCTCTCAATCCACCCAGTTGCTCCCCAGTTGCCCCCCAAATTAATTTTTTAAATTAAATTAAATAAGTATTTACCTATAAACCATTGCCTCTCATTAGTCCAACTTGTAAAATCCATGTTAAAATCTTATTTTTATCTCACTGAGAGATGTAAATATTGTCACAGAGTCTTTTATGAGTCAGCCTTCAAAAATTCAGGATTGCCTACATGCCATGATGAGGAATTGGAGGAAGAAGTACATTCACAGGTCATGTGCCAGGCACTTTAGTGTAAAAAATTAAATAGACCCTGCCTTCAAGGAACTTACCTTTTATGGGGCAGTCACTGAAGAAGATAAATAAATATTGTATTGAAGAGGAAATCTAGTCACATAGATCCAGTTGTCCCTAACTCTCTATTTGCCTAAAACAACTGTCAGCCTTGAGTACATATACAGAATCACACAATTTCTGACTTGGAAGGGATTTCAGAAGCCATCACATCTACTTTATAAGAGCATAATGACATCTTCTGACTTGACTTAAAGATTCCTCTTGAGGGGAAAACCACTAATTTCTGAGGACATTCATTTTACTTATGGTGAGATAAAATTGTTAGCAATAGTATCTTTACATCAAAGCAAAATCTCTAGAATTTTCCCCTGTTACTCAGTACTATCAGACTAAATCTAAATCTTCTTTTACTTGACAATCCTTCAAATATTTGAAATATATTGATGTGGTGAAATTGGAATCTGTTACCCTAAAAACTATGATTCCCAGCAAAAACTACAATTCCCAGAACCCCACTCATTTCTTGTCATTACGTGTTGATGTAGACAGTATATAAATTGGGTGGAGTTCCATGTCTAGCCCTCTTTCCTTCCTGTTGGTGGATTTGGTGGAGCAGGCCCTTTTAAGCAGGTAGATTAATTTAGTCACATGGTTGTATTTTGTCAGCTAATAGGCTTTATAAAAATAATACTTGAAGTCTTGGACATTAATTTAACTCTTACAATTATGGTGACCATGAAGGGACTCAAACCCTTAATCTTCTGATAAACTTTATAAAAATAATACTTAAAGTATTCAACATTAATTTTAATCTTACAATGCCCATCCCCACTCCATCAAGACACAACTCAGGCACCATCTCCTTCCCAAAGTCTTCCTAAATTTTCCCATCCACAAATGGCTATTCCTTTCTTTTTAGGCTCACAGTGCTTTTAATCTCTATTCCTAGCCTTTCACAGCACCTCTTTCATTGCATTTATTTATAAAGGTCTCGATTCCCCCAAGACTACCAACTTCAAAAGGTCAGGAGCTGTGTCTTATTCATTTCTGTATCACTCACTAGACATATGTGGGTTCTCAAATATCAACATTGCAAGGCCAAGATGGAGAAGGTACAGCTAGAAAGCTGTTTACCTGAGAAAGACCTGGTGATTTTATTGGATCTAAGCTGAATTGGGAGTCAACAGTATGATATAGCAACTAAGAATGTTAAAGCAATATTGTTGCTATTGTTGATTTATGTCCCCATTTGGGTTATTTTTTGGGCAGAGATACTGGAGTAGTTTGCCATTTCTTTCTCCAGATCATTTCACAGATGAGAAAACTGAGGTCAATAGGGTTAAGGGATTTGTCTAGGGTTGATATATGTAGTAAGTGTTTGAGGCCAGATTTGAACTCAAGAAGATGAGGCTTCTTGACTCCAGGCCCCACATTCACTGTGCTACTTAGTTGCCTTAAGGCAATGTTAGGCTATATTATGGAAAAATTAACTGTATTGGAGAATCACTGTACTCTGCCTTAGACAGATGAACTAGGACTTTTAGTTCTGTTTGGTTCATTTTAGAAAGGATTTTAATATACTGGATAGTGTCCAGCAGTGGATAACTTGGATAATTGTGGGACCTCCTATTCACCATAGGAAGATTGACTGAAGGAATCAGAGACATTTAGCCTAGAGAACTGAAGGCAAAAAAGATAATAGCTACTTTCTGGAATATTATGTACAAGAGAGTATAGTTTTGTTCTTTTTGGTGCCAGACACCAAACTGGAAGCAAAATATATGGAGAATGGCCTTAGCTACTTCCTAGGTATATGACCCTTAAGACCCTTAAGTCACTTAAGGGAGTGTATGGGGAAAAAGGCATTAATTATAAAATGGTTGGACTGGATTATTTAAGAATATAGGGTTGCCAGGAATTTAATTTATTCCAAAGAGATTTATTTACAATTTATTTACAAAATATAGAAAGAATGAAGTAGGACATCATAGAGAGGATAGGGTAAGATATCTAGCCAAAGCATTAAGTAATTTACTCTTGGCCCCTGGTTCAACCTGGGCATAGGGAGTTAGTTTCAACTGGCTTCTGGGGGAAAATATCTCTAGAGGTAGGTCTCTCCTGAAGCTAGTTTCTTCAGAAAATCTCTAGGAAAGGAGTCAGCCTTTTCACTCACCATGTGTCAGTCCAAAAGGAAGAGATTTAAGAGCAGTCTCACCAGGAACAGGGTCTCAGGTCCAGTCAGCAGATTCTTCTTCAGCCTCCACTCCAAATAGAACTCCAAGTAGAACTGACTCAGGAAGTTGTAACTCCTTTTTAAAGATGCTTTCTTTTGTGTCACTTCCTGTGCCTTCCCTTAATTTTATGTCTACAATTCACAGTTGAAGCTTTGCTTTAAGACTGCCCAGGAGCAGTTAGTTTAATTCTGAATCATCACCCACTATTGCACACCTGGGTCACAGACCTCCCCCACTCAAGTGTGAATGGGGCATTTACACCTTTGGTGATTAAATCTAAAAGTGGGCAGATCTTCCCACTCAATGTTAAGTAGGGTGTTTACACTTTTGGTGATTAAATTTAAAAATGGGCAGGGGAGTTAATTAATTTCATTTTCACAATCAGGAGATAGTTAAATTTAATCTTCACAATGGCAAGTCACTTAACCCCAACTTCCTAGCTCTTACTACTCTTATGTCTTAGAACTGATACTCAGTAGTTTTAAAACAAAAGGTGCTGTGGGGTGGGCAGCCTCTCACAGGGGATGGGGTCTTGGAGGTGGGACAGTATAGGCAGAATGATGGATGGGACACAGCTTTCACATTCAGCCTGTAGCACAGGTTTCACAGGATAAATTGCTCCACCTTGATTGAGACCTGTCTTTATTTTATACCCTCATGATCACACATCTACTTGGCACACAGTTTAATTCTCAACATACATGTTTCCATAGAACCTAACAACAGACAGGAAGTCTAAGGAGATAGTCAATGAAACATTGTTGCTAAGTGAAGGATCAGAGGATAGAATCAACATGACCCAGATATAGGTTGGGAAATTCAGAGCACAGATTTGCTAGAAGTTTTTATACCTAGAAAAGAGGGTCCTATCTAAGTGGGTATCTAAGAATCCTTGGGTTTAATTTTGTAAGTGAGATCTCCTGGTAATATCCTGGGGAGACAGAGTGGGACATCTGTATTAACCCTGCAAGCATATTGCTCTCATCTATTTTTCCTGGGGCTAAGTAAGAATAATAATCATAGCAATTACAATAATAAGGGGATGTTAATAAGGAAAGTTACTTAGGGGGTTTCAGTGGATGTTTCTATTCTGCCTGGGGGCTGCTTTGCAGTCCCTGGTTTCCACATGTGACCATGTCAAACAGCGTGGTCTTTGATGGCTCCTGGCAAAAAGGTAAGTGTCATTTTTTAAAAGGATATGGAGAAATAGGTATATAAATAAGTTGTTGATAGAACTGTGAATCTAGAAAGAAATTTGGAACAATTCTCTAAAATCAAATTACTAAATTGTACATACCATTTGTAGTAACTAGAGCACTTTTAGCTCTGTTCCAAAAAAAATTTACATGTGTAAAAATAGTTCTGGTAATTCTTTTTATGGCAGCAAAAACCTGAAAATTTAGTGTGTGTGAGGGAGGTGCTTATAAATTGGGAAATGACTGAATAAGTGGCATATAAATGTAATAGAAGGAAGATTTGAATGAACTGATGCAGAGTGAAGTGAGTAGAACCAAGAGAATACTTTATACAATAACAATAATATATAAAGACAAACAACTTTGATAGACTTAAGAACTGTGATCAATACATGACCAACCATAATCCTTGAAGATATTGCAATAACTCATGCTGTCCAGGTCCTGACAAGGAGTTGATGGATGCAGAGTTCAGATTAAAACATATGATTTATTGATTGTCAGCAATGAAGAAATTTGTTTTGCCTGACTATTCATGTTTGTTACAAGGGTGTTGTTTTTCTCTCTTTTTCAGAGAAGGAGAAAGAAAGAGGAAGAGGTAGTTTTTTGTTCATTAAAATTTTTAATTAGAAGAGTATATGGTAAATGTTTAAAAACAAAAAGAATAAAGAGGCAGTTTGGCAAATAAGCAGATTGAGGCATCATGTTAAGGAAATTTTTCTAACAACTAGAAGTGACCCAAAGTGGGTCTTAGGAAGTAATTAGTTCTATTTCATTGGAAGTCAATGAAAAGCTAAATGATACCTAGTCAGATATAATATGGAAAAGATTTTTGTTCAGGTATGGATAGCCTCTCAATGGCCTCTAAGATGTTTTCCAATTCTGAGATTTTTCTGAGTCTGAATAAATCAATGAATAAATAGAGAAATTTATAATATATGACAACATTGGAATAACTTGTCAGTTGGTTGCCACTTGGGAATGGGAAAAGGGAAGGGAAGGAGGGAGAGAATTTGGATGGCAAAAAAGTAAGAAAATAGTTGTTAAAAATTGTTTCTACACGTAATTTTTTAAAAAAGGAATGAGTTGGTAAAAATTAATAAATGAATTAATTAATGATCAGTAAAAGACTCCAACCCATACAAGATATGCATGTTGCACTGTAGTCTGTGAGATAAGTATTCATATATTGCAATTCAAAAGAAACAGAAAAGGTATATGATTGAAGGAGACAATTCCTTTTTCATTAATAGCATTCCTGGAAGCCCCTCCTTGTGTGTGAAAAGAAATGAAGTTGTCAAATTAGGCCATTCTGCAAATTTGAATTATCAAATCGGACTCTTCTCTTAAATAGCTGAGTCGACTGGCTCAACTCATTAGCCAAACCCCTCCTCCCCATTCCCTTTCTCCTTCTTCTTCCCTCCTCCTCCTCTCTCTCCTCCTCCTCTTCCTGCTTCTTCTCAGATCTCCCTCACACTAGGACTAGCTCCCTAGACACTCAGGAACTTAGCTGCCTTGGGCAAGTCACAGACTTTAAGGTTCTAGGTGTCCTTATCTGCAGAGGGAGGGGGTTGGACTAGACTAGAAGTTTTCAAGCTTTTTGGTCCCAGAATCCTTTTAAACTTTAAAAAATTAATGAGAGTTCCACAAAGAGCTTTTGTTTAAGTGAATTATTTGTTGTTCAATCATTTCAGTCATTTGCAACTTTTTATTATCCCATTTGGAGTTTTCTGGACTGGTTTACCATTTCCTTCTCCAGTTTATTTACAGATGAGGAAACTGAGGCCAACAGGGTTAAGTGACTTGCCCAAGGTCACACAGCTAGTAAGTGTCTGAAGCCAGATTTGAACTTAGGAATATGAGTGTTCCTGACTCCAAGCTTGTCACTCTATCCACTATGGTGCCATCTAACTGTTCCTTAAGCAAGCTATATCTATTGCTGTTTACAGTATTAGAAATGAAAATATTTAAATATTATTATGAAAATAGTTTTGACTTCTGAAACACACTGATAGTATCCTTAGGATGCATGAGTCCCCAGACCAAAATTTTAAAACTAATGGACTGGGAGCAACTAAGTGACTCAATGGACAGAGCCCCAGGTCTGAAATCAGAAGGACCTGAGTTAAATATGGCCTCAAACACTTCCTAGCTGTGTGACCTTGGGCAAATCGCTTAACTTCATTTGCCTAGCCTTTGCCATTTTTAAGACAGAAAGTAAGAGTTTAAAAAATAAAATCATCGGACTAGACAATCTTTGGTACAATGAATGCCTGTACAATGACAGTATCTCTGGAGTCAGAAGACCTGAATTTGGATCCTGCTTTTGATGCTAATTGCCTTGGATAAGTCACCTAACTTCAGTTTCATCATCTGTAAAATGAGGAGATTGGGCCAGATGATCTCTGAGATGCCTAAATCTATGATTCTTCCTACTCCCTTATAGCTCCAATAATCTATAAGTCTATATTCTGCAAACCAATACACAAAGAAGCTATCTGCTCCCCTAATACAGATAGTCATGCACCAGTTGTATAGACCTGGCTGTCTATACTGGATCCTGATGCATTGAATCAGGTGCTGTCCCTACCAATTCTAGGGTCTACTCCAAACTCTAGTTTGCCAATGCCTTTGTGTGACCATTTAGACTACAGTCCTGCTCAGAGTTCTGGACATTAACTCCAGTTTGTTCATCTAGGCTTTGTGTCTCTTCCCCCTCCCCCCAATCCCTACCTTTAGTCTTAAAACTGATACTAAGGATTGGTTCTAAGGCAGAAGAGTGGGAAAGGTTAAGCAATGGGGATCAAGTGACTTGCCCAGGTTCACACAACTAGGAAGTGTCTCAAGTTAGATTTGAACCCAGGGCCTCCAATCTCTAGTCCTGGATCTCTATCCACTGAGCCATCCAGCTGCTCCTTAGGCTTCATGTCTTGCCTGGACTTCTTAGAACTCAGACTCTCAGCTTACCTTCCTGATTTACATTGTGCTATATATCACCTTGCATTTCCTCTTTATATGTCTTATCTGTGCGTTTTTAATATACTCTTTCTTTTCTCCACTAGAATGTAAAATCCATGAGGGCAGGAATTGTTTTTGCCCTTTTAAAAAAATCTCTAGTGTCTCTACTTATTAAAAGCTTGTGGATAGATTCATTGATCAATGGTAGCTGCATGCCATAATTTTCCATACTAATGGACTCGCTGTTTGTGACTTGAAAACTCATTTTCTTCTTTGCCCAGTTCTTATTCCTGGATCCTCATCCTTTCACTTGTCCACCCTTCTTGCTGCCCCTTGATAACTGAGTTTTAATGCCATAAGATATTGGAGGAAATCCATAGATCTACAGAACTACTGTGCCTCTCTGCCAAGTGGAAAGAAGGCAAATATGTGGCATGTTTTTGTGATATTTTATTGCATCTAAACCAGGATAAAAATCATCTGAAAATGTCATGTAAGAAGTCAAAAGCTGGAAGCCCATTAACAACTTATGTTAATTTAAGAGATGAAAAAAAAGTACAGAAATGGTGCTCATTAGAAGGCTTGGAATTGTAGGAACAGAGGAGTGTGAAATGTGTGATATTTTAGACATATTCACATAAATTGTAAATATTGCAGCCTATCAGAATGGGGTAGGCATTTGTGCACCCCCAGTTTGCAAGAACCTTCCCTCCTCAAACCATATGTAGCACTGTTCTTGGGCCTTTTTTATGAACTTAAAATGTATTAGTGTATGATATTGTTATTTATGCATGCCTCTTCTCTTTCTCTACTCTCCATCCCCAAACTCTAATGTAAAGAGCAATAGATTCTGTGTCCTCAGATAATGTCAGAGCTTGAAGGAACCACAAAGATTATATTAATAAAGTCCACACCTGAATAGGAATCCCTCTATCACATCCCAAACAAATGACTATGTAGCCTTTTCTTGAAGATCTCCATTGTTAAGTTTTTCTCTTATATCAAGCCTAAAGTGAATCTCCATAACTTTCACCCATTATTCCTGGCTCTGTCTCCTAGGGCCAAACAGAATAAATCTAATCTTTCTGCCACCCCAAAGCCCTGAAATACTTGAAGATAGCTTTTTGGACATACCAAGCCTCCTCTTCTCCAGGTTAACTATCCTCTGATATTTTTCTAAACCCTCACTTTCCATCTTAAAACAAAGTATTGGTTCCAAGGCAGAAGAGTGGTAAGGGCTGTGTAATTGGGGTTGAGTGACTTGGCTAGGGTCACACAACTAGGAAGTGTATGAGGTTATATTTTAATTCAGGTCCTCCCACCTTAAGGTCCCCTCTTCTTTTGACCCATGTTCTCATGTCTATAGTTCCCAGTGTTCTTGCTATGTTGGTTGTCTTCCTTTGTATTTCCTCCAGTTTGTCAAGAGCTTTCCTAAAATATTTCTATCCTCTCTAATATCCCACTTCATAGCTTCTCTTTTATTCCCACCATAGGGTCATTTCTAGAAGATGAAACACATTAACCTAGAAACTTGAACCACTGGAGGACATATACCCTTCAAACAGTTTCTTCAAGGCAACCTTGACGTCCTTGTTTCTCAGACTGTAGATGATAGGATTTAACATGGGGGTAACAATACAAAAGAGGACAGAGACCAGGATGTCCACATCCAAGGAGTAGCCTGCACTTGGCCGATCATAGTTGAAGTTTATAGTTGTATAGTAGATGACCACCACAGTGAGGTGAGAGGCGCAGGTGGAGAAGGCTTTGCGTCTCCCTTGAGCCGACTGGATCTTCAGGATGGCAGAGATAATGAGCATATAGGACACAGCAGTGAACAGGCAGGGGCTCAGACCAAAGGTAGCACTGGCCACATAGAGCGCAAACTCATTGACTGAAGTGTCTGAGCAAGAGAGCTTCAAGATTAAAGGGATGTCACAAAGAAAATGGCTGATCTGGTTAGGACCACACAAAGTGACGGTTGCTGTGAGCCCTGTGTGTGTCATTGAATTCACTAAACCACACAACCAGGACCCAGCTGCTAAGTAGGCACAGACTTTCTTACTCATGAGAACTGGGTAGCGTAATGGATGGCAAATGGCTACGAATCTATCATAAGCCATGGCAGCCAACAGGACACACTCAGAGCCTGCAAAGGTAACAAGGAAAAAAATCTGGCTCAGGCAACCTTCATAGGTAATAGTCTTCTTCTCTTGTAATAAATTCACCAGAATGATAGGAACAGTGGTGGAAGTATAGCAAATGTCCAAGAAGGACAAGTTGCTGAGGAAATAATACATTGGGGTGTGAAGGACGGGATTGACTCTGATTGCTATTAATATGAGAGTGTTTCCCAGGATCGTTATCAAATAAATAACTAAAAACAACAGAAAAAACAACCCCTGAAGGTCAGGATGGTTGGAAAATCCCAGGAAGATGAATTCCATGACAACTGTTTGGTTTTCTTTTTCTCTGAATTTCTTAATGTCTGAGAAAAAAAAAGAGAGAGGCAACAGTTGGACAATAGAAACTGAGACCAAATACAAGAATTCACAAGATGAAAATTGGCCCCATCCCAACTATAGTAAAAGCAGCTAGGGTTGGTGGAATTGACCTTGGGTCACAATACTGCATTCATTATTTCTCCTTTCCAGGGGCCCATCAGGACAAAGAATGTGATGAAGAATTCTAGAGTCTAAATGGAACACTGGACCTCAGAGGGCATCTAGCCTCCTTGATCTGACCAAAAATATTGAAGTCACAAATCATTCGATTATTATGAAAAAGAAAAGGGGGAGTCATCAAAAGAAAATGATGTGTGGGGGCAACTGGGTAGCTCAGTGGATTGAGAGCCAGCCCTAGAGATGGGAGGTCCTAGATTCAAATTTGGCCTCAGACACTTCTCAGCTGTGTGACCCTGGGCAAGTCACTTGACCCCCATTGCCTAGCCCTTACCACTCTTCTGCCTTGGAGCCAATACACCGAATTGGCTCCAAGACAGAAGGTAAGGGTTTAAAAAAATGATGTGGATGGAAGTATAAATAATGTATCAACATATTCATATTTTTAATGTAGGAATATAACACTGAAAGAAAGGAAAATAAATATAAAAATATGCCCATTGATAGAGGACTGTATAACCAAACTGTCATACATATGATGAACATGATGAATCAAAAAAGTATGGAAAGACTTACATGAACTGATGCAGAGTGATGCAGAGCCAAGAAACCAATATGCACAATGCCTACAATAGTGGAAATGGAAAGAACTACCATAATAAGGCAATTGAAAGGGAATGAAAAACTTGGCCCCAAAGAAGAGATATGAGAAAACAACTCTTTTTCAGAATTGGGGATGCATGGATGTGAAATGATGTATTCAATGTCAAACTTTTTTAGTGTGATAATTGGTTTGGTAGAATTTTTTCTCTTTCTTTTAAAAAAAATCCTCTGGTATAAGGGGTGTTGTGTCCTACTTTAAGTGGTGGCTCTCTGGAAGGGGTTAAAGAGATATGAGGATATGTCAGAAATGTGAAATATAAGATATCAATAAAATATAGTTTTTTCAACAATATCAAGAATACAGTATTCATAATGTGCTCAAGCTGGTATGGAAAGCTGAGGAAAATACATTTTTTCAAGACATATTTGGAAAATGAGGGTCATCAGAGAAGAGATTCAATGATTCCAACTAGATATAACAACTTTAAGAGAGTACAGAAAGAAAGATAGCAGAAATGATGAGCTAATTTTGCTTTTCTTTTTGGCAAGAAGAATAATCTTTAGACAGGAAAGAATGGAATAAAAATGGCTAATCATAATTGATTACTGGAACCCAAAATTTAGACAGTTCTATCAGAATGGTTAGAGATGGCTGACCTGTATCCATTATTCAGAGTAGATCATTCATTATTGGAACCAAATTTATCTTCATCCCACCTAGATCTGAAATAAGAATCAAAGAGATCAGGAAAAGGATGCTTTGAGGGCAGGTTAATTCAGTAATCAGTCAGGAAAGGCTGTGTTGCAATTATAATGGCAGTTACCAAACTTTTAAAACTCATGACCTCTTTCTATGGCATAGGAACATAGAAACATCAGAAATGATACACCAGGTATGATCCATGGTCTACCCTGCCCAGCGTTCTGTTGCCAACAAAGTACTCATTGGGAAAGCCATAGAAGAATATTTGTGTCCACTGGAAGTGGACAATTTTAGAAATGGTCATGCGTTTTTTCCCTTCACTCCTGCCCTATTAAATGTCTCTCTTCCTTTAGGACACAGTTCAAGTACCACCTTCTTCATGAAAGTTTTCTTTATCATCCACAACTTTATCCACATTCTTTATCATCCACAACTCTTAACTTAAATTTAACTACTTTGCATGTCTGTGTGCTTATTATCTTTATATTTGTTCTGCTTACACACACACACACACACACACACACATACAAACACACATCCTTCTCATTTGAATGCATGCTACTTGGCAATTAGGAATTGTTCCTTTTCTTCTTTCTATTTGTACCCTAGCCCCTAGAACAGTGCCTTGAACTTAGTAGGTACTTAATAAACATTTGTTAATTGATTGGTTAAGTATAATTCAGTTTTATCTGATTACCAGCGAGGTAATGGTTCTGCTCTACTCTGCCCTGATGAGACATCTAATACATTTCACTCAGTGCTGGACACCAGATTTTAGAAGGAATCATAGATTTAGACCTGGACAGGACCTTCGAGATCAGCTGGTCTAAACCTTTCATTTATAGAGGAAGGAACTGAAGCCTAAAAGATTGAAATAACTTAATAATAATATCTAGCATTTACACTATGCCTTAAGATTTACAAATTTGTCATTTTGTCCTCACCATAGCTCCTTGAGGCAGATGCTATTGTTGTTAAATGTTCTTGTTGTAAAATGTTCCCATTTTACAGGTCAGGAAACTGAGGCAAGCAGAGGTTGAGTGACTTGATTTGAACTGAGGCCTGCCTGACTTCAAGTAGCATTAAATGTGTGTGGCACCACAAAGCTGCCTAGATATGATTTGACCAAGGTTACACTGTAATGGCGGAGATCAAATTCAAATGCATATCCTAATTCAAGAGTCCATTACACCATACTGCTTCTGAAGCTCATTCAAAGGAAGAGGCCCAGTCTGCTGAGTGCATTTGAAATCGTACCAAATAGGAGCTGTGAACAAAGTACTAGACATCTTTATCCTAAAGGAGGAAATATGGTGCCTATCTTCCAATGATGTATTTGAAGAGTTGTCATGCAAAAGAGGACTTGTTCTGCTTAGCACTGGAAAATAGATTTTATCGTTGTGTGAAAGTCCTAGGAAGGCAGATTTCTTTCAGTCAAGGAATAAAAATATGGAATGGGACACTCAATGGGACAGCCAGTTCCTCGTCACTAGCAATCTTCTCAAGAAAGATGGCATAGACATGACTCAGATTTTAGGTGGTGGGTGAATGGGAGATCCTTTTCAATTCTCTATTTCTATGACTCATTACCAATTTCAATTTTTAAAATCTTAAACTATTTCATAAAGTATGCCATTCAAACCTATTTGTTCCAAAGGTAGGATTAAGTAGGATGGAAGGAGTATAGACTCAGTAATCTGAGGACCTGGGTTCATTCAGTTCCTACCCCTGACCCTTCCTACCTGTGTGACCTTGGACAGAGCCCTTAAATTCTTTTGGCTTTAGCTTCCTCATATGCAAAATAAAGGGTTTGAACTTGATGGCCTCTGAAGTCCCCAAAACCAACCATTCAAGTATTCTGTTGGTTTAAGATACATTTTCAGTCTACTTTCTGCTGTACAAAGGAGTTCAAGGGCAGCTAAGTGGCACCATGGATAGAATGCTGAATTTTGAGCCAGAAAGACTTGAATTCAAATCCTTATTTAGAACCTCAGTTGTATGATCTTGGCAAGTCACTTAACTTCTGCTTTAGTTCCTCATTTGTAATATACGGTCAATAATAGCATCTACTTCATAGGGTTGTTGCTGGAGCAAATGAAATAACATACATAAAGAGAATTGGGGGGAAAACTAGGTAGGTAGCTCAGTAGATAGAATGTCTGTCTGGGAGACCAGATGTCTTGGTTTCAAAGGTGATTTCAGACACTTCCTAGCTAGGTGACCCTGAGCAAGTCACTTTAACACAACTGTCTAGCCCTTATCACTCTTCTGCCTTGAAATAGATACTTAGTATTGATAATAATACTGAAGGCAAGGATTTTTATAAAAAGAAAAAAGAGAGATTTGCAAACCTTAAAGTGTTAGAATGTTACTTATTAGTGGCTTTCCAGTCAGGACTCTACTACTACAAGCCAGGCTGCCTCTCATCCAGAGCTGTTATGAGGATCTGATGAGTTGAACATGAACAAAGTGCTTTATAAACTCTAAGTGTTGTGTAAATAAATAATAATATATTATTGTTGTTGCTACTCTACTCACTTCTCACTATGCACTCTCATCTACGAGTCTCCAGATCACTCTCTCCATTTTGTCATGTCTTAAATAACTGACTCAGGATTCTTGTCTTCTTCTTCTCCCCTGTTACCATCCTGGGGGCTCCAAAACTCTTATTAATTATTCCTTTACTAATCTAACTTCAATTCTATGACCTCTCTTCAGGGATAGGCTTATTTGGGGTATCACACAAGTCATCACCTCTTTGAATTTGATCATCATCAGGGCTTGGAAATTCTACTCTCTGACTACTTTTTCCTATCTTTCCACCTCTCCTACTCCTTCTATAGGAAATCTGCTCTTTATCTTATTATAATCACCAATCACTTGGCCCACCCCCATTCACCTAGTCAGGATAAAAGGAAGTGGGGGTACCTACCTATTGTAGTAGTGTAAGCCATTTCTTTAGGCTTCCATAGAATTCATAGTTCAAGATGGATTGATCATAAAGCATCCAAGTTGGAAGGAAAGAGATGGATAAAGCAAATGTAAGCCTTGTCTCAATGTCCATTGATATGGCACTCTCTCTTCATAAATGGAGACGAATGCTCTGCCCTGTGGAGAGGTGGGTTACAGTTGACCAGAGATGGAAGAACTTCAGTTCTCAGCCAGTCTCCTTTGGGGACTCTTGAGAAACAAGACTCATCAAGCTTCCAGTAGAGTAATTTAGAGTACTTCTGGTTTCCAGTTTCAAGATAGAAGATGGAAAAAGCCAACTCTGCTTCAAGATGTTGAAGGAAATGACTCTGGGAAGATATGAGAGAAGCTAGCTGTCTCTATCATGTCCCTCTTCCTAGCTTCCTACTTGTGAGACTGGGGAGTTTCCCTGGAAATGAGATTCAGGATTTTTTCTTTGGCTTGAACTGAGTTATCTCATTCCCAGTAAGAATAGTTCCTTCACTCTCTATTGTCTGGTACATATGTGATATATATATATATATATATCTTATCTGATTTCTGTCGTTCTATGATTTGGATAAATGAGTTTCTTTGCAATTTTCTATTAGAGTACATCATAGAACTGGTATTTAGAAGGAAAAAGATCACACTTTGGATGATAAGATTGAGGTCCTCCTTTCCCAAAAACTCATGAAGAGATCAGAAGTTAGATGGAATCTTATCTATTTCCTAGCTGAATAATATTTAAGGGAGCAGGTAGATATGCTTCTATCCCAATACCTTTACTCTCTGAGGAGATCAGCATGATGTCCAGCTCCAAACTCCTTCTTCCCCATCTTGGAGGAGTGAATGTCTCCTTTGAAGAAGGAAACAGAAAGAAGAGACTAGAGATATTTATTCTACTTCCTTTAGTCATTCAAGAGCCCTCTCCACACACAGGGTTCCAATTTGCTACACTAAGAAGTCTCAATTTTGATGCTTTCTAGTGACATAATCCCACTTTGCATCAGCAAATGAAATTTCCATAGTGAGAAATAATAATAATAATATAATGGCTAGCAGTTATATAATGGTTTAAGGTTTGCAAAGCTTAAATATGTTACCTCATTTGCTTGTCACAAAAACCTTGCAAAGCAAGTGTTTTTTATTATTCCTATTTTATAGATGAGGAAACTAAGGCTGAAAAGTTAATTGACTTATCTAGAGTCACACAGCTAGTAAATGGATGAGGCAGACTTCCTCTCTCCAAATGTAGTATTCAGTGTATGGAATGCTAAGGAGACTAGAAATGTAGGAAGGGGGCAGATTATGAAGAATTTTAAATGCCAAACAGAAATTTCTATTTGGCCACAAATGATCACTCCAATCAATGGGATAATCTCTCCTCCATACCGCCACATTCTTCCTGGTTCTTCCACTCCTCTTTTATCCTTCAAAGACCTCTAACTTCTTTTCCCAGACTTCTTTCTACCCTCTATTTCTATTCTTTTTCTGCACTCTTTCCTTTAGCAATATCATTCACCCTCATGCTTTCAATGGCAATGTTTATATAGATGACTGCTAAATCTCTATCTGCAACCTACATCTGGCTGAGTCCAAGGCAGTGCTACACTGGTACCTCAAGCTCATTATACTCAAAAATAAGCTTTACCTTGGCCACAAGGAGGACATATGAAAAGGCAGCTCCCGCCATTCATTTCCAGATTGGAGACAATGGGTACAGAACATTAAATATGTCAGACTTTTTGGATAAAGTAGTTAGTTTTACCAAACTGTTTTTTTTTAACATTAAAAAAAATTCTTGGTGATAAGATATTGTTCCCTGTGGGTGGAGGAATGGAGGAATACATTGATAAATGTGGATGATAGAGTAAAATGAAAGGATATCATTATGTTTTTAAAAATCAGCTTATTGTTTTAGCCCCTAAACCTGTTCTCCTTTTTCCCTTCAATAGTTTTGCCCATGGCATCAGCCTATAAGGGTATATCTGTTATATCAGAAAGGAGAAAGAGCTTGTCAGAGATGGCTTTCAGTTGTTTATACTTATTGACTTGTATCTCCCTCCCCTTCTCATATTATAAAGGAGTAGTCAGAATCCCAGATTCAGAGCTGAATGGGATCTTAGACATGGCTGATTTTGACTTCCTATTAGAGATGTGAAAATCAAAGCCTAGAGAGGATCTATAAGTTATCGAGGTTCACACAGGTAGTAGATGACAGAGCTGGAATTTGAACCCAACTCCAACTCCATTGCCCTTGTCACTCTACTATGCTCCCTCCCTAAAATATTATTAGCTCCACTTTGCAGATAAGATCGTGGAGGTTCAGAAAACCCCACCCCCACTCCAGTCATTGAGGCAAGACTGAAACTCAGGTCTCTGTTCACCATACTATATTGTGTCTCTAGTAGTCAGTAGAGAAGGGGGGGGAGTGATTATTATCTATATTCAGATGACTCCCATATCTATCTAGCCCTCACTTCTGCTGAGCCCTCGTTTCATCTTTTGCTTGTCTTCAACTAGATGCCCAATAGTCATCTCAAACTCAACATATTCAAAAGAAGGGACTCGTTCTTTCCAAATCTATTTTTTTTAATCTTCCTGATTTCTATAAAAGTTACTCCCTTCCTTCCATTTATCTAGTTTGAACAGTCTCACCTACTCTCCATATGCATTCAGTTGTCAGATTTAGCCCTTTCTACTGCCGTATCTCTTTGGGGTGTTCCTTTCTCTACACCCACACAACCACCCTTCCAATTCATGTGCTCATCCCTTCTCACCTGAACTATTGAAAATCTTCCCAATTGGTATTCTTGCTACAAGCCTCTCCTTTTTCCAATACATCCTCCACTAAACTACAAAAGTGATTTTCTTCAAGCACACTCCTCTGCTTGTCACTTCTCTGCATGGTGAAGCCCAATAGCTCCCTAATACCTCTGGAATAGGGGTTCCTGATCTTTTTTGTGTCATGGAGCCCTTTGGCAATATGGTGAAGACCCTTCTCAGAATAATACTTTTTGAAGGCTTAAAATATAACACATAGGATTACAAAAGAAAGCAATTATACTGAAATATGGCTATCTCAAATCTATAAGAACACAAGTCATTCCCCAATTGACAAATGGTTAAAGGATATGAACAGGCAGTGTTCAGAGGGAGAAAAAACAGCTATCAATAATCATATGAAAAAATATTACAAATCACTCTTGATTAGAGAAATGCATATTAAAACAATTCTGAGATACCACCTCACACCTATCAGATAGGCCAAGATAACAGTAAAGGAAAGTGATAAATGTTGGAAGGGATGTGGCAAAACTGGGACACTAATGCATTGTTGGTAGAGTTGTGAATTGACCCAACCATACTGGAGGACAATTTTAAACTATACCCAAAGGGCTACTATATAGTACATACCCTTTGATCCACTACTACATCTGTATCCCAAAGAAATTTTTATAAAGGGGAGGACTTATATAAAAATATTTATAACGGTCCTTTTTGTGGTGGCAAAATTTTGGAATTAAGGGGATGTCTGTCAACTGGGGAATTGCTGAACAAACTGTGGTATATGATGGTGATAGAATACTATTGTAATATAAAAAATGATGAACAAGATGATTTCAGAAAGAGCTGGAAAGATTGGAAAATGAGGGGATGCCCTTCAATTGGGAATGGCTGAACAAATTGTAGTATATTCTGGTGATGAAATCCTATTGTGCTAAAAGGAATAATAAAGTGGAGGAATTCCATGTGAACTGCATCAACCTCCAGAAATTGATGCAGAGTGAAAGGAGAAGAACCAGGAGAACAATATACACAGAGATTGACTGTGGCACAATTGAATATAATAGACTTTTCTACTAGCAGTAATGCAATGATTCAGAATTATTCAGAGGGATTTATGAGAAAGAACGTTATCTACATCCAGAGGAAGAACCAAGGGAATAGACACACAGAAGAAAAACAACTGCTTGATCACATGGGTTGATGGGGATATGATTGGGAATGTAGACTATAAATGATCACCCTAGTGCAATTATTATCAATAATATGGAAATAGTTCTTGACCAATGACACATGTAAAACCCAGTGGAATTGTGCACCAGTTTTGGGAGGGGGTTGGAGGGAGGGGAGGGAAAGAACATGAATCTTGTAACCATGGGAAAATATTCTAAATCAGAACTAATTAAATAAAATTTAAAAAAAAAAAGAAAAGAAAGAGTTGGAAAGAACTCAATGAACTGATGCAAAGTGAAGTAAACAGAACCAGGAGAATATTGTACACAGTAACAGCAGTATTATGGAATGATCAACTATGAAAGACTTAGGTACTCTCAGCAATACAGTGATCCGGGACAGTTCTGAAGGACTTATGACAAAGAATGCTATCCACCTCCCAAGTAAGAACTATTATAGTCAGTATGCAGATCAAAGCATACAATTTTTCATTTTAGTTTTTTGGGGGGGTTGTTTTCCTTGATTATTATCTTAGAAAAATGAACAATATAGAAATTGGCTTTGCATCACAGTACACATATAACTCAGATCAAATTGCTTACCATCTCTGAGAAGGGGGAGGAAAAGGAGGAAGGGAGATAATTTGGATCATATAATTTCAGAAAACTTATGTGGAAAATTGTTATTACATATAATTTGGTAAAATAAAATGTCTTTACCAAAAAAAAGGAATATAGCTATAAAAATTTTTAAAGAAGTTCATGAAACCCAAGTTAAGAACCCTTGTTCTAGAACTAAATAAACACTCCCTTGCCTGGTACTTCAAATCCTTTATAACTTGACTCTAATCTAACTTTCTAGCCCCTACTGCCCATTACTGCCCTTCACATACTAAATGGACCTTCTTTGCTCACAACATTCCATTTCTTAGAATTCCAGACATAGGTCTGGAACATAATTCCTCTTCATTTCTACATTTTAGAATCCCTAAGCTTCCTTCAGGACTCAAACCTGGATCTCTGGAAGGATAATGAAGTTAGAAGGATGAATGGATTTGAAGAGAAAGGAAGGTAAGAAGCATTTATGGCACTGTGCTAAATGTTTTTAAAGTATGTTACAAATGGTTTCTCATTTGATCCTCAAAACTGCCCTAAAAGGTATGAGATTTTATTGTTTATTAATACCATTTTATAACTAAGGAAATTGAGGCAAAGCAGACAGAGGTTAAATGACTTACCCAACATAACACAGCTAATGTCTGAGGCTAAATTTGAATTTGCTTGACTCTCAGTCTTTGCTCTCTCCCAGGTACTTATCAGTGGTCTCTACAGATAGGTATAAGAGAATACATGTGTTTTAAGTTAGAGTATATTATTGAGGGTGGATCCTAAAGCAGTTTGAGGGTATGCCCTTGAATTTCCCTATCAGAAGTTTATTCACCCCAATTTCTCTAAATCAAAGAACACCCTAAGTGGCCACCCTATCTCTTCATTGTTCTCCACATACTACATTAAGGCAAAGAACGTGCCTTAAGTTTTTTATCTCCTTCGGCAAAATGTTTTGTGCAAGAAAATATTTAATAATTATTTGGGGAAGGAATAAAGGAGGGAGAAAAAAGAGGGGGAAGTTGGAAGAAGGAAGGAAGGAAGGAAGGAAGGAAGGAAGGAAGGAAGGAAGGAAGGAAGGAAGGAAGGAAGGAAGGAAGGAAGGAAGGAAGAAAGGAAGGAAGGAAGGAAGGAAGGAAGGAAGGAAGGAAGGAAGGAAGGAAGGAAGGAAGGAAGGAAGGAAGGAAGGAAGGAAGGAAGGAAGGAAGGAAGGAAGGAAGGAAGGAAGGAAGGAAGGAAGGAAGGAAGGAAGGAAGGAAGGAAGGGAAGGAAGGAAGGAAGGAAGGAAGGAAGGGAGGGAGGGAGGAGGGAGGGAGGGAGGGAGGAAGGGAGGGAGGGAGGGAGGGAGGGAGGGAGGAAGGAAGGGAGGGAGGGAGGGAGGGAGGAAGGAAGGGAGGGAGGGAGGGAGGGAGGGAGGAAGGAAGGGAGGGAGGGAGGGAGGGAGGAAGGAAGGGAGGGAGGAAGGAAGGGAGGGAGGAAGGAAGGGAGGAAGGAAGGAAGAGCGGAAGGGAGGAAGGAAGGGAGGGAGGAAGGGAGGAAGGGAGGGAGGGAGGACAGAGAGAGGAAGGGAAGGAGAGAGGCTACCCCTGGTTGGGGAGAGAAAGTAGAAATTAGAGCCTGAGGATCCCAGAGATAAACTTTTCTTTATAATTTTGTTTCGAGTACTTGAAGGCCAGTAGAAATTGGAAAAAGGCATTTAATGTAGTGCATACACTCTCCTTGGCAAGGACTAGGGTAAGGACACAACCCATGTCTCCTTAGTATAGGCTGAGAAGATGCTTTAATGAACCCAGTCATAAGAGCCAGCATTTATACAGCACTTTAATATTTATAAAGTACTTTCCTTATATATGTGGTCTGATTTGCTCCTGATGACACCTCTGTGAGATAGGTGCTATTATTATCTCTGTTTTATAGATGAGGATGTTTAGGCATAGAAAATTGACATGATTTATTCTGGGTCACATAGCTAAGTAAATGTCTAAGGATTTCAATGGAGATTGCCTCAACTCCAAATCTAGCACTCTCTTTTAGGTGCTATCCATCTGTCTCAAACTAGCTGTTCTAGGGAAATTGAGGAAGCACCATAAAATAAGTTAGGAGATGAAGATTCAAATTCTAGCTCCCATTTTACCACTTACTAATCATGGAATCTCAAGTCATCTCCCCCCCCTCCCTTGGACCCATTTCCTCATTTACAAAATGAGGAAGAAATTGAACTAGCATGGTCTCCAAGGCTCCTTGGAGTTCTAATATTTCTCTGCCTCTCTGGTGTTCTCTTTCTGAAATGTTGTCTCTGTGTCCCACACTGTCTTCTAGGGACAAACAAAACTGATGCCTTTTCTTTTCAAAAGGCTGGGGAAGCAGTGGGAGGTCTTCATTCACATCCTTAAAGATTTGTCCATATGGGTCCAGGAAGAGAAAAAGTGTTTCAAGCTCAGCTCTCTGGGAGTTATTTATGGAAGCAGACCAAGGTACATGGAATAAGTATTCTCCATCTTTAAACATTTTGCTGTTATTTTAATGGAACAATTTTTCTCTTCTAAAAGGCAGATTAAAGGGAATAGCAACCAGGAGCAGGATTTGTTTAGTCTTGTTCTCCCCTTCAATCTTTTCTGAGCAACAACTCCTAACCAATACTCCTTGGAAACATTTCATGCCTTACCCTTCCTCTTTTCCCACTATCACAACTCTAAAATGGGTCCTTGTACGGCGGTATTTGTATACAATATGTACTGTGCTCACATTCCAAAAGCCTCTAAACAGATCTTACTTCCTCTGTCCTCTCCTCCTGCCAATTCAGCTTTCATATGTGACTAATAATCTTTGTGTAAAGATCTCGTCATGTCACCCTTTAACTCCAAATTCTTTAGTGGTTCTCTATTACAGAGTAAAATGTAATGTCCTTTAGAGATAATTAGGTGCCTCAGTAGATTGAGAGTCAGACATGAAGACAGGAGGTCCTGAGTTCAAATGTGACCTCAGTCACTTAAGCCCCGTTGCCTAGCCCTTACCTCTCTTCTGCCTTGGAACCAATACACAGCATTAATTTTAAAATAAAAGTAATTTCCCTTTGTTTGGCATTCAAGACTCGACACAATATGCTAATTTTTCAACTATTATTCCTTTCTAAGTGCCTTTCCAGTCCCACAGAACTGGACTATTCTGCTTCCCAAACATGCCCAGCACTTAAATCATCCATTGGTTAGTTCCTAGTATTACCTATGCCTAGATTTGTCCATTGCTTCTCTGTCAATTTCACTTCCTGTACCTCCTCCAAGAAACTTTCCTGACATCCCAGTTGGTACTGACCTTCTTCCCCAGGATCTATAATGGCTATTTGTTTTCTATGAGTCCTTGTGAAGCCACCCATTGCTGCATATTAAATTATCAGTAAATGTATCTTATCCTTCAGTAGTCTGTAAGAACCAGGATGGGACAAGGACCAGTGTCTTGTCTAATCTTTGCACTCCCTGATTTTTCTGTTCTCCTAACATGATGCCTTGCACATAGTAGGTGCTTATAAATATTTGATGAGTTCAGTGAAAGCATATGCCACCCCAAATCATTGGGGCAAGAAAATGTTATTCCTAGAAAAATAACAGAAAATTTCTCCTACCTCTATGCCAATACACAGAGAATACATCCTCTAAGGGTAATCTCTGATGTAAGTTCAGAGAACCAGGATGATTGTGTGACTATGGTTCCAACATGAAGGAAATATCTTTTTTAAAGAAAAGAGACACAATGACAATTTAAGGACCGAAGCTGTGGCTCATGTTGCCCCAAATCCCAATGAAGAGTGAAAAACTCAAGTCAGTCATTGACTGACTTTGGCTAACTTTCAAGCTTAACTGATTTTTTTAAATTAATCTGACCAGATGTCTTGACCTCTACTACAAATAAATCATTACCTTGATCATTCCTAAATTTCACCTGTGATGAGAACATCTTTTTATCCACATAATCCTTAGACTGAAGAACTTAGTGTATTTAAAAAACTCAGAAAAAAATGTATACTGATTAATCAAATTTTTGCTTACCTTCTTCTTTGGGATTTTTTCTTTAAAAATACAAAAATAAAAAAGAATGAATGAAAATGAATGTAAAACACAGTAGAGAATCTGAGCTTCCTTGGGTAGAAAGGAAATTAATTTCATGAGCAAAAGCAAAAAGTGCTTGCCTTAGTTTGTGACCAGGAGGGGAGCCAACCTCTGACAGCTTCTGGTCCACAGTCTATAATGGGATGATTTGGGTTTTTCAGTCATTCCTCCTCTGCCTGTTGTAACTTTTCACCTCATCTAAGAGTTATACCTGTGTGAGATAAAGGACACCAGTCTGGTGATTTCCAAGTTATATGCTGTATTATTTCTCATTAATTTGGTCAAACCCTAGAGGTCTAAGCAGACTTTAGTCCCCATAGGATATTCTCTTGGGCTTATGGAACAGCTCATCTTTAGGGCCTCAGGCAATGAAGCTTTCAACTTTTCCTTAGGCTCATAGGATTTTCCACTGGAATGCATCATAGAAACAATCTCTTTGAAGCTCAGTCTCAGAATCAATTAATATTTTTAGGCTTCACATATCATGTTACTTAACTTTTATTCATCAAAAAGGTATAAACACCTACTATGTGTACCATGCTTTACTAACCATTGACAGAAAGTCATGCCTTCATGGAACTTATAGACTATTCATTAATCAGCCAATAAATATTTATTAAAATATTCTGGGATGATTAAATGTGAAAGACTTAGCTACCCTCAGCAATACAATGATCCAGGACAATACTGAAGGACTTAAAACAAAGAATGCCATTCACTTTTAGAGAAAGAACTGTTGGAGTCAGAATGCAGGTCAAAGCATACGATTTTTCACTTTAGTTTATTTGGGATTTTATTTGGGGGGGGGTTTGGTTTCATATGATTATTCTCTTATAACAATAAACAATGTGGAAATGTGTTTTGCATAATTATGTAGGTATAATATATATCAAATTACTTACCATCTCTGGGAAGGGGGAAGGAAAGGAAGGAGGGACACCATTTGGATCTTATAACTTCAGAAAACTTATGTGGAAAATCATTGTTACGTGTAATTGGTGCATCTTTTAAAAATAAAATAAATATTTATTGAGTAAAATGGTTACTAAGTCCATGGGAGTTGATGAGATCACCAAATGAAACTATATCGAGGAAGAAGAGAAGATGACAGGATAGAACACTGATGGATGTCTATACTTGGAAGGTTTGATTTAGTGAATGATTCGGCACAGAAAAAGGGGATGTATAGTCAGATAGACTGAAGAACCAGAAGAGAGTGGTATAACCTAGAAAATTTAAGGAGAAGAAAGTATCAAGGAGGAGAATTTGATCAACAGTAACAAAGGCTAACCAAAGGTCTAGGAGAATGAGTTGAGAAAAAGGCCATTGAATTTGACAACTAAGAGAACACTGGTAACTTTGGAGAGATTGACTTCAGTGGAATGATTAGGTGGGAAGTCAGATTGAAAGGGGTTAGTAAAAGAAAGAAAGGTAAAAGTGGAGGCATCTCTTGTAGACAGCTTTTTTGAGGAGTTTAGCTACAAAGGACAGAAGATGTAGTACAGTAGCAGTAGTAGTCTCTCGGTAACTGAGGATGACGATTGTCTTTGTGCGTTTTTGTGCACAAAGACACTTGTGCATGAAGATTTAAGTGGAAAAGTCGATGCACAGAGACAGTCCCACTCTCTCGGCGTTGGAAGTCTGGGTCCAGTGGCACAAAAAGTTGTTACACCTGGAGACTTCCTCAGCTGCATTGGATGGCCATGTTGTCTTTTGTGCTCCAACACACCCTAAGCACTCCACAGTGCCTTGCTGTATCGCCATCTCAGCCGTTGAATCTTCTTGTTGGTTTCTTCCACCTGTTCCATGGAAGCAGTCTTCACATGCTGGGTGAGCAAAGCCTTGGTTCACCAGGGGTCAACAATGACCCAATGGCTACCCTCACAAGGTTTAGCCAGCCTGTTGAAGCCGTTGCCCAGGGTGTGGCTGCTGCCGCCTGCTAACAGCTACTGGGAGCCACAAATGAGAGCTGGGTGTCAGATAAGGGTCAGAGGCTGGAGACCTGCCCTAGGAGGGCACGACAAGCCCTCCTTGCTCAGGGAGGAGTAATATCTTTGGTATGGAAGGACAGAAGATGTATAGAATGATAATTACCAGAGACAGAAATATGGAGTGAAGATATTTTTCAGAATGAGGGAAATGTGGGCATGCTTGTAGACAGTATAGGGAATGGTCCAGAAGAGGAAGAGAGATTGAAAATAAGTGAAAGAAGGGGGATGACAGAGGGACTGATGTCTTGAAAGAGAGAGAGTAGAATGGGATCCCTTATATAAGTAGAGAGATAGACTTGGTAAGGAGCAAGGCCACTTCATCAGGTGAGACACAGGAGAAGAAGGAGAGTGGCAAAAAGCAGTTGGGTGATAAGAGATAAGAAAGACAGGAGAAGAGGGAGTTCATCATGAATGACCTCAATTATTGCTGTAAAATATGAGGCAAGGCTCTCAGCTGAGAGACTAGAGGAAGGGGGGACCATAGAAGATTTGAGGCAGGATAAAAAGGTTTAGAAGAGCTGCTGTGGAGAGTAGGATAATGGGTTGATAAGAGAGGCATAGAAAAATTTGCCTAGTAGCACTGAGGGTCCAGTTGAGATTTGTAACATCAATTTGTAGTGCATCCAATTGAAACAGTTGAGAAATTTTCTCTACCTTCTTTAAATAGTATATAAGAATAAAGGCAATGAATATTGGGAGTGATCTAAGGAAAAGACTTGGTTGGGAACAATCAGTGAGTGATATGATAAGGGATCTAGGAATTCAAGAAAAGAAAGCAATGTAGTGTTGAACTGGTTCACCATGGAGTCAAGATTGGAGGGAGAAGAGAGAATGACTAGTTCAGGGGAGATGGCCTGGGAAAGAACTGAAGAGTCATGGAGGTCACAATGTAGATGATGAGTATGGTTTTATAAGAGAAGACAAAGGGAGAGATGAAAAGGCAATAGAATATGATTGGATAAGAAGATTTTGAGAACATATTGATATATTTGGATGCTTGCTCAATGCTATTAAAGTGTTCCAATCAGGATCAACCCCCAAAAGAATTCCAAATTCTTGAATATATAGATGGTACATTTGTAGTTGATGGCAAAATCAAGGGTAAGATAATCTTTTTATGTGGCCGAGGTTGGGTGGAGTAGCTCATAGGAGGTGAGTAGATCGAAGAACTGAATGGTTAGGGTATTTGAGGGAAAATGTTGAAGTCTTCTAGAATGAGGGTAGGAGCTGAGGAGGAAAGAAAAAAAATTTAGCTGAGCATGGAACTTATTGAGGAAGGAAAATGGGAGTAATTTGGAGATCTGTGGACGACAGCTACCAGGATTTTGATTGAGAGGTAGATATGAAAAACATAAATATCAAAGGAATCAAGAGGTTCCTTAGTGACAGAGGAAGGGAGAGAACTTGGAAGTGGTAATGGAAGCAAAGAATATTCTAACACCCCTGCCTCAACCAATGAGCTAAGAAGAATGAGTGAAAGTGTAGTTAACACTGGAAAAAGTTGTCAGGGAGGCTGTGCCATCAGGAGGAAGCAAAGTTTCAGTAAGAGCTAATCAATGGAAGGAGTGGGAGAAGAAAAGATTTAAGAACAGATATTTTTCCCTCATGGAATAGGTATTCCAGAGGGCACAATGGACGTGTGGGATGGAGTTAGGATAAAGCTTTGGGGTGGGAGAGTTGAGATGGATGGGAAAGAGGAATCAGGTAGTAGTGGGTATAGAAAGGTGTTTGAAAGGATGACCTATAGGAGTGGAGAGTCACTAGGATGTGAAAGGTATGATTAGATATGAGAATGCTCATGTTGAGTGGAGGGTTCCTCCTCTTTACCCTTAAGGAGAGACACAGCAGAATATGGAAACAAAGTCAAAGAGAGGGCTATTCTTTGTACCAGATATTCTCCGTATCCTTTTTGGGAGATTGGGATGGCAGCAGGGGGTGGTTGTTGCTGTGCTGCTGTGTGCTGGTGTAGATGGAAATGATTACCTAGAGGTAGATGGAAATCAATAGAAGGAGTGGGAGAGGAAAAGATCTAAGGTGAATGGAATAGGCATTCCAAAGGACATAGTAGAAGAGGTAGGTGGAGTTGAATGAAACACTAGTGTGGATAATTTGGAAGGGATGGGAAAGAGGAATCGGGTTATCTTGCCATCACCCACAAATGTGCCACTTCTATGTTCAAGAGGTCTGAAATCCCCTTATCTGCTCATAATCTGTGGGCTTTTCACCTCTCCCTCCAATTTTTCTTATAAAAAACCCCACTCATCATCCACACTATGATCTCCAATCCTCTGACCTTTCCGTTCTCTCCCATTTCCCCATGTGGGTTTCAGTCAACATATATTCAAAATCTATAGTTCATGGGTCCCCATTTTGGGGTTTCTTTCACAAACCAGTCATACAATATAACATTTCAAAGCAAAAGAAATTTAATTATAGAGCATAGCAAAATGAGTAACAAGAAATAATTTTAATTTCCTAATATTCTCCAATAGGTTACCAAAACCAAAACTAGGGAAAGACACAATCAAGAAACATATAAGTAGGAAATATATATGGCAAGGGAGCCCTCATGAAAGAGATATATCTAATCTGACTAGCAAAATCATGATTTTGCCATTACTTATTCTCCTGATAGGGCCAGTGATGTGGCAAAGTGGATAGAGTATTAGGCTTAGAGTCAGGAAGACTTGAGTTCAAATCTAGCCTCAGACATTTAATAGCTATGTGACCCTGGGCAAGTTACCTAACCCTGTTTGCCTCAGTTTCTCTTTCTATAAAAATGAACTGGAAAAGGAAATGACAAACCACTCCAGTATCTCTGCCAAGAAAATCCCAAATGGGGTTAAAATGTAGAAAAAATAAAGATCAATGAACACTGCAAACAATTTGTAATGTTTAATAAAGGGGTACTAGCTGAGGAAAATAGTCTGAATTCCAGCAACCTCCTGCACTACCACCAAAACCCCAGACAAAAAGTCCTTCCCAGTGTGGGATTGGTCCATTTATAGACCAATCCCATGCCAGGACATAAAGAAAGGGGAACCCTGGGAAAAGCAGAGAATGCTGGTCCCCCAGCATACAATTAAAAAAAACACACACACAACAGAGTCAAACACAACTGAAAAAAATGAACAGCAATAATCCCCAAGAAGTAATTAAAATTTCCTCTGATGCTGTATTGATTGAGGCTTCTCTGATGCCCTGCACTATGTAGGTTATTTGGGAGCTCTAGAGGTCATCCTCTGCTTTTCACCTTCTATTATTATTATACCTCTTTCCAAGAAAGACAGGATTCCACAATTTTAGAGACAGATAGCTCTACGAGCTATCATTACCTATAGGTAGCCATGCAGCTAGGAAAAGTTAGCAAAAACTCACTTGAACCAGTTAAAAAATATTTAATCTAGTCAAGATTGAACTTCATTGTTCCTCAGGATGCCAGTCTATGAAGTCCTCTCTTAAATTCCCATCAATTACTTTCTAATATCAACGATGCCAGTTGCGTTTCATTGTGAATGACCTAAGAAGCAAAACTGAGACTGACTGAGCAAAGCTGGCAGAGGTGGCCAAATTCTCCTTTGCTTCTCATCAACACGATTGTACTCAATCATTCCAAGGTAAGTATAATACAAGATATGACACATTAAGTAAATTAAAGAGCATTATGTGAAATTCAAGGAGGAAAGGTGATTGATTACCCACTGGGGTGGGGATAAAAGAAGTCTTCATGGAAAACATGGCATTTTAGTTGGGTTTTAAGTGATGTTTAGGAATTGATTTGGCACAGAGATGAAAGGAAGACCCTCTAGGGAAAGGGAATAATCTGAGTGAAGTTAGGCAAGACGTATTATGATTCATCATGATCTAAAAGAGATAGCTAGGGGTGCAGTGGATAGAGTGCCAGACCTGGAGTGAAGAAGACTCATCTTCCTGAGTTCACATCCAATCTCAGACACTACCCTGTTGGGTGACTCTGGGCAAATCACTTGACCCTAGTTGCCTCGGTTTCCTCTTCTGTAAAATGAGCTGGAGAAGGATATGGCAAACCTCTTCAGTATCTTTGCCAAGAAAACCTCAAAGAGGGTCAGGAAGAGTCAGCCATGACTGAAAGGACTGAACAAAAACAACAAATGACAGAGATTATAAAGTAAAGGAGAAGAGGGTCCTATGTTCTTGTTACCATCTCAGCTCTACTCTTGACTCACTGAGCTATCATTTGCAAGATCTATATAAATGTTTATTGCATTTACTACTAACTGGGGGCAAGAGTGGAGACAGATGCAAGGGATGTCAGTTGTGGGAGATTTATGTGACACCAGTAGGTGGTTTGTGGATAGCCATTCCACAAATGATATCACTTAGGAGTCCCTGAATCTATTTTCTTCCTTTTCCCCCAAAAGTAGAGCCATGAAAAAACTAAGTTGTGTCCCTTCAAGAAGGATGATATTCCAGAGAGAACTCTTTATATATAGCCAACACAGATGAACAGAAGTCTGGTGTGGTAAAAGGTAGCCAGTAGAGTAAATGCAATAAAACCTGGAAAAGGAATGAGAAACTCTGGCTTCTGCTCCCAGTTCTTCTACTCACTGGTCAGATAACCTTGGACAAATCATTTCACCTTCTTTTAAATTCTCAGTTTTTTCTTCTGTAAAATGAGGGGATTGCTAGAAACAGCTAGGTGGCTCAATGGATAGAGAGCTAGGCTAGAGTTGGGAGATCCTGGGTTCAAATCTAGCATCAGACACTTCCCAGCTTTGTGACTCTCAGCAAGTAAGTCACTTAACCCCCATTCCTTAACCCTTACCTCTCTTCTGCTCTGAAATATTGGACAACATATTAATTCTAAGAAGAAGGTAAGGGATTTTTTAAAAGACGTGATTGTCATACTCATTGGAAAAATTCTTTGAAAAGCTCATTCAAATATAACATTTTGTCCCTATTTATACAATTAAGAGCTTGTCTCTGTTCTGTATCTAGTTGAATGTAAACTCCTTCAGGGAAAAAACAACTTATTTTTGGTTTTTTATCCCTAGCACCTAGCAGAGGTCCTGCCATGTAGTAAGGACTTAATATATTTAGTATTTAATTTATATATTTCATTATTATTATTATTATAGAGCACCTTAAGTTTTTTTACATGTTATCTAATTTGATCCTCAAAACAGTCCTATAAAATGAATACTATTATTATCTTCATTTTATAGATTAGGAAACTGAAACTGAAAAAAGGTAACTCTACCAGTGTTTGATGTGGGATTTTCACTCAGTTCTTCCTAATTCCAAGTCCAGTACTCTAGCCATCACACCGACTAATTGTCTGGATACTGACTGATTGATCTAGAAAACAAAAGGAATATCTTAACCCACATCCCCTCTTATGAAATGTATTCGAGTGCAGGAGTTTCATTATCAGTCAGTCACATGACAATATGGCATGGATAGCTTACCTTGGGGACAGTGAAGGAAGTACACAAGATGAATATTGGAGTCTGGTGCTCATCCTGGCTCACTTTAAACCCAGACTGACTATATAATAGTATACTTTCCAAAATATTGAGTGATCTATCAAATTGAATCAAGAATGTAGAAGAATGGAAGGAGAGACAATTTTGTCCCCCTCAATTCACTGTTGAGCTCTTCAGAGACACTTTAGAATTGTTGTGGCTGACTATACATAAAAACATTGTAACCCAGTAGCACTGTGAAGGGAGCCATCTAAAACACACTGACTATCCTCTTTTTGCTCTCTGTGTCCACAGCTCCATTCTATTCTGCAGGTATCAGACCACATCTAGTATATTGTTCCACTTCAAGTACACTTGAGGAGGCATACTGATGGACTAGAATAGCAAATAGAGTATGGAATCCAAAGAGCTGGAAAGATCTTTACCGCTATTGGAAACCTCTCATTTTTGCAAATAATAAAAATAGAATCCTAGTGATGATGTCTTTGATCAAAAGTCAAAGGAGAGCAACTGAAATGGTGAAGGGTCTAAAAATGAAGTTATATGTGTAATGGATGAAGGGACTAGACATGTTTAGTCTAAAGGAAAGAACACTAAACAGAAAGATGAAAAGTGTCCTCCAATATATAAGGTGATGTCAATCATCTTGTTCAATTAACACATATATGTGTGTACTTACATATGAAGGGGAGAGAGAGAGAGAGAGAGAGAGAGAGAGAGAGAGAGAGAGAAGAAGAAGAAGAAGAAGAAAAGAGAGAGAGAAGAAAAGAGAGAGGGAGAAAGGGAGAAAGGAAGAGAGGGAAAGAGAAGAAGAAGAAGAAGAAGAAGAAGAAGAAGAAGAAGAACAAGAACAAGAAGAAGAACAAGAACAAGAACAAGAACAAGAACAAGAACAAGAACAAGAACAAGAACAAGAACAAGAACAAGAACAAGAACAAGAAGAAGAACAAGAACAAGAACAAGAACAAGAACAAGAAGAAGAAGAAGAAGAAGAAGAAGAAGAAGAAGAAGAAGAAGAAGAAGAAGAAGAAGAAGAGAGCTCAGAAAAAGAAAAGGGGAGATAAGAAGGGATGGAGAAGAGGAATAGAGAAGGGAGAGAGGGAGAGATCTAGACAAACAAAAAATGTCATTCTTGCCCTCAAGCAAGTTATAATCTGGGAAGAGAAAATCTACTTAGAAAATATTATATAAAATAGTATATGGTAACTGTCACAAGTACTATAGAAATCAAATGAAGCATCAGGACACCCTTCATGGATGGGGTGGCATTTGAGCTGGACTTTAAAGGTCTAAAACCCATTATGTCTAAAACAGAGCTAAATCATTTTCCACCCACTAAACCCACTCTCCTTTGAATATTCTGTACTTTTTCTAAGGGCAACTTCCAGTCACATTATTCCCCAAATTACAGAACTTTAGATTTGAAAGAAACCCTTTTGTCTATCTCCTTCCCAAAAAGGAATTCCTAGTATAACATACTAGACAAATGGTTATCCAGTCTCTACTTGAAGATTTCCAAAGATAGGTTGCCTACTGTCCCCTGTGGTAGGGTGTATTTCACTTTTAGATAGCTCTGACTTAAGAACTCTGTCCTGATATCAATTATAAATTTGCTTCTTTGCCCCGTCCCCTCGTTCCTCTATATTTTCATACTCTGGGGCAAACAAAATAAGTCTATTCCCTCTTTCAAAGGACAGTATTTCAAATACTTAAAATAGTTATCACATCTCCCTCTGAACCTTTTCTTCTCCAGACTGAATATCCTAAATTTCTTCAACATATCCTCATATGACATGGCCTCAAGTCTCTTGGAATATCGATGTTCTTCAATTTACTGCTGTCTTTTACCAGCTGTGGAATTCAGATCTGATTGTGATAATCCAGTGCCTCTCTTTATGCAACACAAGATTAGATTAGGTTTTTTTGGTTATCATATTAGATTGCTAACTCATATTGAGCTTGTAATGTACCAAAACCTCTTTTTTAAGAAAATGAACTGCTATCTTAGATCAACTGCTGATGAATGTAAGGTATTTTCCCTTTTACAGGTGAACAGTTTGATGCCTAGAAGAAATACAAAAAGAATTTGGGTTGAATAAAACTACTTAAATCTGGATTTTAAAATGTTTTCAGGTAAGGCTGCAAGAAGTTCACAGAAAGGAAGAGAAAATAAATTTTGGAATAAATATGAAAGCTTAAATCAAAGTGTAAAGTGTGTAATTCCTGCTTCCTTTCTTAAACATTCACTAATCATTTCTTTAATGAGATGTTGTAAAATATTCTAGAAGTCAAGTTCACCGACCTATACTTGGCAGGAATTATTCTCTTACGTTTTTAAAAAAAAATCAGGACATTGGCCCTTCCAAAGTCCTACAGTAGCTCTTCTATATTTCATATAGTGGTTCCAGAATCATACAGTGAATCCCATCTGCTATTTCCTTCAATATCATGTACATAATTCATCTAAGCCAAGTGACTTAAATTTCATTAAGTATAACAAGGCACATTCTTATTATCCCCTTTCTTATTTTGGTGACAAAATCTATACTAGCTATGTTTATTCTGTCATTTCCATTACTAACCTTGATAGAAGAAAAAAATCAAATTAGAATTGAATATATATACATATTATATATATATATATATATATCTGGTGCACTAATTGTTCTTAGTCTATAATCTTATTAAATTTCCCTTTCTAAAAGCTGATTGAATCTGGTTGACTAAATATATCATCTAAAAATCATGAAAAACACACTTGTGGGGGCTCATGTGCTCATGGTAGTAGAAATACAACACTGACCATGATGAAAAATGCTATCTGCCTCTGGAGAAAGAACTAATGGAGTCAAAATGCAAATCAAAGCTTACTATTTTTCATTTTCTATCTGTTTTTGTCTGTGTTTTATTTCACAATAGAACTAATATGAAAAAATGTTTTGCACAATTGAACATATATAACCTATTTCAAGTTGCTTACCATCTCAGAGAAGGAGAGAATTTGGAATACAAAATTTTAGAAAATAAGTGTTAAAAATTATTTTCACATGAAATTGGGAAAAAATAAAATAGAATTTTTCGTGAAAGGGAATGCAACCCTAAATCCTCAGGACTACCTCTATAACCCTGAGAGGAGACAGATTAGCCCCATTCTGGGCATTTGATTCATCTTCTCAGGGCATATGCCATACTTTAAGGATCACCTTTTCTGTGATATTCTTGATTCCTCCACTCATTACTGTTCTCTCCCTCCTCAAATTATGTTTTTCTACTTATCTGTTTACAATAAAATCTCTTTGAAGATAAGAGTATTTTATTTTATCTTTGTATCTCCAGTACTTAGCACAGAACTTAGTACTTTGTCAAGACATTCAAGGTGATCACTGGAGAAAAGAGAAGGGACAAGGATCTATCTATTGTTCCTTTTCTTACCAATTAGTGGCAAAAACTTTCAAATTGGGTAATTTTCTGATATCTGTAGTCATATCAGAAAAAATGAAAGTTAATACCACAAACTGATATATCTAAGAAGTTTATTAAGAGCTAAAGCATGGGTGTTTGGGACCTAAGATGATGCAGAAAAATCATGGCTGTCTCAGACTCATGATGATGAACACATATGTTTCCAATGATTCTCCTGGGTCTGTGACAAATTTTTAGATCTACACGCCAACAATGAGCTCCAGTGTCAGTTGAGGACAATCAATGAGTGTGATGGTTCAAGTTTTTGTCTTTTAAAACTTAGTAGACCTGATTTTTGAAGTAGTCATCTCTTTCCCTGCTTTTAAAAATCTCACTTTTTAGGCTTTCAGGCATTTTAATTGGTGAATATATAAGATGATTATGTTTCTTTGCTTTAGAATCTTGTGTATTAATCAAATGTAATGGACTTCTCTACTAGCAGCAATGCAATGATCCAGGACAACTCTGAGGGATTTAGGAGAAAGAATGCTAACCACATCCAGAGAAAGAACTGTGGGAGCAGACACACAGAAGAAAAACAACTGCTTGATCACATGGGTCAATGGGGATATGACTGGGATTATAAACCCTAAATGATCACCCTAGTGCAATTATTATCAATAATATGGAAATAGGATTTAACAAAGAGAATAAAGAATTCCCTTTCACACCTCTAAACTTTAAAGCATGTGTTATGAATGCAATAAAGATATTTTCATTTACTGTTTTTGTTCTGTATTTCAGAGATTTGAATTGGTGAGATGTACCTAATATAGACACACTTGACAAAGATTCAAAGTGGAAGTCCCTAGAAAATTGGTTTCTTTTTATACTTGTCTTCTCCCATTAGAATACAAGCCCCTTAAGGGATGAAATTGTCTCTTTTTTTCTTGTATGTATTCCCAGCCTTTCACATGGTGCCTACACACTTAATAAATGCTTATTGATGTGCTTGTTGAATTTGTTGTTAAACTGTTGTTGAGAGGAAAATATTAACATTATCACTTGCACAGGAAAATTTCTTCCTTATCTCTCTTACTCTTGTAAGGAGTAGCTATAAAAGGGAATAAATAGTTAGAACCCCCTGATGGAATTAAGCTGGGGTCTCATGTTTGTGGCTTTGGGATGGTTGAAAGACAGCCTAAGTATTTGGAGTTTAGCAGGAAGAGCAGGAGAGGCAATGTTGACAGTGAGTATTTTTGTGTCAAATTGGGTAGTAATTGATGTGAAGTGCTAGTTTTGAGAGTGTGTGTATAGAGTGTCTGTGGCCCAGTTTCTAGTATTTCCCCTTCAGAATACATATCTGTAAGGAGCAAACCAATGATGAGAGCTATGAAAAAAATGTTTGAAATATGAGTGGCTAAAACTTCCTCTGGGTTTTTTTAGGGAAAGTCTACACAGAACAACCTAACAGTTCTTCCAAGAATGCCTTGGAGGTGGTCTCCTGCTGCCATCTTGGATGGATTAGTGGGATGGTTCAAAGCCTAGAGGAATAGTTTCAGAAACTTCATGAGCTCCAGATATTTATAAATAAGAATGAGGTTCAACAAGATCACCTGGTGAATATAACATTTTACTACTCTTCAAGATTAAGGGATTCTATCCTTTTTGTCCTACCCTCCATGTCCCTATTTTTCAGAGAATCAAAAGAAGACCATTTTAGCCTTTCTGGTGTATTGTTAAATTATCTTTAGGTGGAACACTTGATGGAAAAAGAAGGCAAAATGCTAGAGAACTATGAGAATTCTGAGAAACGAGGGACAGATGGATAGCTCAGTGGATTGAGAGCCATGCCTAGAGATGGGAGATCCTAGGTTCAAATCTGTCCTCAGACACTTCCCAGCTATGTGATCCTGGGCAAGTCACTTAACCCCCATTGCCTAGCCCTTACCACTCTTCTGCCTTGGAGCCAATACACAATATTGAATCCAAGATGGAAGGTAAGGGTTTAAAAAAAAATAATTCTGAGAAGCACCTTTATTCAAAGTTTTATTACCCATATAGGACAAAAGAGGTTATAGCTCTAATGCTAAGAATTAGGAAGAGTGAGAGACTTTTCCTTAACTACTGTGAAGATTGGATTTGGCTATCTCCTGATTGTAACAAGGAGGGTACTTAGCTCTTCCTTTATTGGGAAGATTGAATTGGAATCCACAATCTATTTTTAGATTTTAATCCTCAAAAGCTGGTAACTTAGCATTTGAACTAGATCTACTCATTTTAACTACAAAAAGGGGTTTCCTAACTACAACATGTGAACTAACCAAAAAAGGTGTGAACACCCATTTCATGCATTGAGTGGGAGGTCTGTGACCTACATGTGAATGAGTGGGCAGTCCTGGAGAGGAGCATCTGCTGTAATTGGTAGACATGAAATTTAGGGGAAATGACACAAGAGAAAAAGATCTTTAAATAGAGGACCACAAGAGAGATACAGATAGAACTCTGACTCAGAGTTGGACTGGACAGTCAGTCACTAGGGCTTGGAGTGAAGGATCAGTCACTCAGAGCTGGAGGGAAGACAGGCACTTGAGGAGAGACTGGAAGACAGATACTCGGACTCGGTTGTGGAACTAGTCCCTTGGAGGAGCTCATGCAGGAGACCTCAGAGTGCTTTCCTTTTAGACAGTCACCCTTGGTGAGTGAAAGGCTGACTTAGTGACCCTGACTTTCTGGAGGTGTGAATCTCCAAGAAAGGCCCATCATCTTGAAACTCTTTTCCCTGATTAGGGCCTTAGAATTTCTACCTGTCTCAGAAGAAGCCAGAGTTTTCTCCCTCTCTCCCCCTTTCTCACTTTCCTAATATCTTAGACTCTATTGTAAATAAACTACCATAAATTCCATTTTACTTTATTAATTCATTTTGGGATGTCCAGTAAATGATTCCATTACAAACTTTAAATTGGTTTATAAACATTAGTATTCCTTGGAGTGTTTTTTTTTAGAAGGGCTTAAGTGAGCCTATTTAGCAGAGATCTTTGCTTTGAATATCCTGGAATGTCTGATGAACATACTTGTTGAGTGAAATGATAGATTGGAAAAATAGAAAAGAGGACAATTACAGAACCTAAAGGACTGAGGAACTAATGGATATTCAACAGAAATTCAAGGCCATACAGTTTTTTTTCTTATTAGCAAGAGTGCTAGAGTTAGAATAATTGAATATACATTCAGGTTCTGCCTCTGTCTTACTACCTATGTGACTTCAACAAGTCACTGGACTTCTTTGGACTTCAGTTTCCTCACTGGGAAACTGAGATGACTGGATTAGGTCCTTGAGGTCCTTCTGGCACTAAATGCTATCATTATAGAAACTAGAGTTCAGTTTGCAAAAGCCAGATTCTCAGGTTCAATAATGCATGCATAGCTTGCATTTTCTGTATGAAAAACTGGGTGACCCACCATGTTTTTGGTATAGGGTGAAAAAGTAAAATGTATGGCTAAGCAAGAGAAAGAGCAGAAAAAGCTACTATTGGCCAACTAGAAACTTTACTTCCTCAGCATTTTACCATACTGCATTGATCTGAGTCCCTGCTAGTATTGTGAGTTATTAGTTTAGTTGGTCTCATGATGTATGCCTTGATGGGAGAGTTGGACAATTCTACTTTCCAAGATCTGGCTTGTTGGCACAAATCTAAAACACCTCCTATGATTCCACAAGCTCCATCAAGATCATAGATGCTTGAATAAGAAATCTCCTGAGGAGAAAGGATGCAAAGGCAAGATGAGGTTCTTGGATTGGAGAGAGCTGACCAGCATCCTTCCACCCCAGAGGAGGATCTAAGAGATCATAAATCCAGTCATGAGAAAGAAATTCTGGCAGACTTTCAAGTCACTTTTGCTATTAGATTTATGGGACAGTGCAGAGGAAGAAAACAATGAAGGAAGAGACAGTAATTGGGTTTATCTTCAGAGAGGGGAGCAGAAATAAGGGCCTAGGGAAAGAAGGTTGGGAGAGTGTCAGACAAGAAAATACAGAAATGAACCCATCAGAGTCTTTTTAATGCAAACTCAAAAATCAAGGAAAAAAAGCAGATCTTTAGTTCTTTTAACAAGAAGCTCATTTGCATGGGCTAAGCATTTAGTTTTCTAGAATATTCAGTTAAGGTTGCTCTCCATCTCTATAGAGTGTAGGGGTAATATATTCCTTGGATGGGGTATATTGTTGAAAGACTGGGATACTTCCAAGATAGGGAAGAATATAAGGAAAAGAAACTGCTCTGTAAGTGTAAATACCTGTTTCTCCTTACAAAGCAGATTCTCCTCCCTATCTCTTGCCATTTCAATGAGTTGTTGCACAAGGGAGCAGCTGTGATTTTCTGTTGCTTCGTTGATAGCTGTCCTGGGTGCTGAGTTGTGGATAGTAAAGGAAAAAGAGAAGCCTTGGTTTTGTTGAGAGTATTTCTTGGGTATATGGTTTGGGGATGAGAAGAGAGTGCTTGTGAGATAGTGCTTCTTCAACTGAGAGCCCTCAGTGGAGTAGCTTGAGGTTAGAGAGAGGAACAACTAAGTATAATGACTGAAAGACCTCAGCAGCCCAAGAATAAAGAGAGGTAAAGATAGTATCTCTTGGCAACTTAGGACTTTGATTTTTCTCCTTCTTCTTTTATGGTATTTGAAAGTACATGCATGGGAGAAGACTGTGATGTGGGGAAGGGATTAAATGTGTTGTACTTGGACCCAGAAGGCAGAACTAGAAGCTGTGGGTGGAAGTTCCTTAAAGTAAGATTCTTGGTCAAAGTAAGGACATCTTTCCCATTAGAAGAGTCCAAAAGAATGATCTAAATTAAGAGCTCATGAATCCTCTCATTACTGGAAGTCTTCAGGCAGAGATTGAAAACTTGCTTCTTAAGAATGTAAAGGTAACATAGCATAGTAGACAGAGTGCTGGATTTGGAATCAGCCAGACCTCAGTTCAGATCCTGCCTCAGATGCTTATTAGCTATATCATCTTGTATAAGTCACTGAACTTCATCATCTCAGTTTCTCTGTAAAATAGGGTTAACAGTATCACGTAACTCAGAGGGTTGTTGTAAGAACTGAAACTCTGAAGTGCTATGTAAATATTAGCTATTTTTATTAACTCATTTAATAGAGGTCAATCACAGTCAACATAGTTTGAATACATGATCTTTGGGATGTATTCCACCTTTGAGTTGCCATGATTCTGTGAAATTTAGAACTTGGACCAGAATCCATGTTTCCTAATTATAACATACATGTTCTTTTTTTTTTAAATAAAAATAACTTTTAATGAGATTCTTTTTCTTGCATCATTATCATTTCCCAATGACTTTCTCTACCAATAGAACACTCCTTTAACAACAGATAAGGACAATTAAGCAAAACAAATCAACACATTGCTCATGTCTGAAAATGTTTGGCTCTTTGACACCTATAGTCTATTATCTTTCTGTCTAATTGTTTAGAAGCATGCTTCACAGTCTTCTGAAATAGTTCAGATTTGTTTTCCTTTACATTGTGGTTATTCATGCAAATTGTTCTCCTATTTTTTATTTCTTTCTGCTCCAGTACATACAAGTCTTCCAAAGTTTCTCTTAATTTTCCATATTCATCATTTCTCACAGCATAATATTTCATTAAATCCACATACCACAATTTGTTAAGTAAGTTCCTAATTGATGGTCCTCCCACTTTCCTTCCATTTCTTTGATACAATAGAAAGTGTTACCATAAATACTTTTATTTTTCCCATTTGAATAAGTTTATTTAGTCAATTTAGAAGATTATTCCTTGGTTACAATAATCACATTATTTCCCTCCCTCCCCTCCACCCACTCTTCCCACAGCCAACAGGCAATTTCATTGGGTATTACTTGTGTCCTTGATCAGAACCTACTTCAATGATGTTGTTTGCACTAGGATGTTCATTTAGAGTCTACATCCCCAACCATATCACTTCGACCCATGTATTCAAGCATTTGTTTTTCTTTGGTATTTTTACTCCCACAGTGTTTCCTCTGGATGTGGATAGTGGTTTTTCTCATAGGTTCCTCCGAGTTGTTAAGGGTCATTGCATTGCCACTAATGTAGAAGTCCATTACATTCGATTGTACCACAGTGTATCAGTCTCTGTATACACATAAATACTTTTATATTTGTGATACTTTTCCCTCAGTCTTTGACTTTCTTGAAGTACTTTTCAGGTAGTGTTACTTCTGTGTCAAAAATATTTCCAACTTAACAACTTTTTTAGAAAATTTCAGATGTTTTCCAGAGAGGTTAAATCATTGTACAATTCCAACAGCACATCAAAATGCCCATCTTCCCAAAGTCACTCCAACATTGTAATTTTCATCTCTTGTCATCTTTGCTAACATGACAGAAGTGAGGTGAAACTTCAAAGTTGTTTTAATTAGCTTGATAATCTTGTGATTAGTGATTTGGAGCATTCTTTCATAAGATATTTGAGAGTTCACATTTCTTCTTTTGAAAACTCCTTGTTAATATCCTCTGACAGCTCATCTTTAGGGGAACAGCTCAAATTCTTATATATTTGTTTTAACACTATGAATATTTTGGTTACTAGATCTCTAGTCAATGAAGCAACTAGAGGCATCCCCCCTACTCATAGGATGAGTCCCTCATGTATGGCTACCCAGGTCCAAGATACTCGTTCTTCTAATGCAAGAGGGTTGCTAATATCTTCCTGTGAAGTTATACCTCAGTTCCTGTTGATCTGTACTGGATATTTATTAATATTTATGCCCTCTGATGCTTAGCTCTGTCCCACTACATTGGACATGTAGTCTCTACATAGCTGGGGAGTTTCTTTCCATTTTTACCTTCTGGATCAGCTACAATTCTTGGGTTTCCCCTTCTGATGAGGAAGGAAAGTTCAAGAGAGCAACAGTGGCATAGTCAATAATGTGTTAGCCTTGGAATAAATTTTTTTAAAAATATTCTGGTTGTGCAACCCTAAGCAATTCATTTAACCTCTGTAATAATGAAAATAAATGTAATATCTAAAAATTAAAGTGCTACATGTAATATTTAGAAATTGGTTTTGTTAAATAATATTAGTTAAAATTGTTGTGGTCACCATTTGTAAAATTAACTCAAGTCACAGAATTGATAGTAGCTTTTAACAATTTAATTTAATATAAATATAGTATAAGAAAGAAAGAAGGAAGGAAGTAAATAGAAATTTTACTTCCTAGCCTACCACTCTAAAGCCTGGTCCATAGAATTTCAGCTTGCCCCCCAACAAGGGTCAGATCTTCATGTAGAGGCCTAGTAGTCTCTTCATAGCAAGAGTCTTACTAGCCCATGAGTGTGTCTTCCGCCCAAGCCACCAATGCCTAATAGAGTAGAAGAATCAATCCCAGCAAACTCACTCCAAAAACCCTTGATCTTCTCTGCAGTCTCATCTTTTATAACTTTTTTCTCCATGTCCCTTCCTGTCTCTCTGAGCTAGTCTATCACATCTCAGGAACCAATCAAAGTCTCTCTGCCCTGGATCCATAACCCTTAGTTCCAGGTCATGTTCCTAGGGCTCTTAACTTGTGACCTCTGTTTGGATTATTCCACCCATGCTAATGGGATGAATTGAACAAGAAGAAAATTCATGATCCTGGGAGGAAGGGATTCCCTTTACACAATCTCCCTTGTGATTCTACTGGGAGACAAGCATGTTGAAATCTCTCCAATTAAGGGTTTCAGGAGATTAATATGCCCAGTCTCCCCGGTGAATTATTTCACATAACCATCTTATACCTCTAAAGATCTTCTTGTTAGAGTTTCATACAATATAGCACTATCTAAGAAGAAATTACAATAATTTGGGGATGAGGGAAATAAAAGACAGAGAGAGCAAAACCAATGATTGGCAGGTACATTGACAAAAACCTAATTGGGGGCAATCTCCATTGGCATAAGAGTTTACATTCAGAATAAATGTGTTCAAACCCCTTCAATTTGATTCACTATACCCCAAAGTTCGTTCTGGATCTTTTGATGCAGTGTGTGTTTTCTGCAGGATTTTTTATGGTGCCTTCTTCAAAAAGTTCACTCTATTGATTGGGGGAGTTAGCAAACTTCTTTTTCCTGAAATTTCCCTCAAAAAAATTTTTTAAGTCTTGAATTTTATGAAAATTATACCATCCTCCCCTGAGGAGGTTGTTGACTAACACCCAGACCAACCCAGGATACGTGCCTGAGTTACAGGGTATATAAATCAATTGTCAAGAGAAAATCCAAAAACATAAAAAAGAGAAAAAAATTAAATTTTTGAGAAAAATATAAAAATCAAATTGTGTATAAAAATTCTGAGTAGGCAAAAATAAGCCCATAACAAGTCCTTGAATCAGGACCCAACTGAAGTGATTTATGGCCCACAAACCTGTAGGACAATTGTAACAATATAGCACTTACCCATTGGCAGCCAAGACAGGGTTCCCTTTACACACCTCTCTAATACAGGTCATAAGTTAGATAAATCTATAAGATTATCAGTTAGAGGGGGATCCTTACATGGATCAAATTGCAGACATAGTTTATTTTAAAAAAAGAAGAACCAAATAATGGACTCATCAATATTCTTTCAGTTCAAAAGCCAGGGGCTTTTCCCCCTTAGGAAAACATACTCCCCAGTTAGGAATCAGCAAACTCTTACCTTCAAGGAGAAGGGAGAGAAGTTGGGGAACCAGAACCCTCTAGACTTCTTTTCTCTTTATGAAATCACTTGTCTAAACCTGCCCATAAAACCTTGGTCAAAAGGGATTTAACTTCAATAGATTCTTTGCACAGATTCTTTCAGATAATAAATGCTCTTCGGTTTGATCTTTTTCGGGAGAAGGAAAGGGAATTAAATGACTTGTTCTCTGGGCAAGTGTATCCATTGGCAACCTCACTATACATCATGGTAAGTATTCCATACATCTCTTGATTTTAGTCACTGAAGGTCACATTATAAGTCGTATAAAGGTTCTTTGCCTAATAACCAAGCAAACAGCTCCAAGGTTTGGAATTCCCCAGTTTTCTAGTCATAAACTTCTTTCATTCTCCCTTATAGATGTGTGATCAAGGGAAAGACACAGATATAAACCTAAGACTAGAGGCAGGGACATTATCTTTCTTATCAATCTCCATCTTAGCCTTTCACATGCCAAGATGCAGCCAATAAATCCTACAGGGACTTTGGGCTTGGGCATAATCAGTATTGCCACAAAGATTTATTTTTTAACCAACTAACTCTCATTCAGTAGTAAAGAATTTTTTAACAGGTTAATTCTTTTTCTTCTCTTTTCTTATTTCTTTTTTCTTCCAGTGTCATAATGGATAGAAGGCTGCAAACCCAAGTTCAAATATATCATTCCTCATTCCAAGTCCAGAATTCTATCCTTTATCATACTGCCTTCACATCTCATATATACTAGCTTTGTGACCCTGGGTAAATCTCTTAACTTCTCTCAATCTTGGTTTTTTCATTTGTAAAGTGAAAAAAAATAATGACACCTACCTTATAGGACTGTCATGAGGATCAGATGAGATGATATTATAAAATACTTTACAAACCTAAAAACATAATATAAATGATAGCTGTTATTTTTGGTTGCAGTGATTTTGTTGTCAGTGAGGTGCCTCAACAAATAGTGTTAGTCCTGGAGATGGGTGGTCCTGAGTTCAAATACAACCTCAGACAATTTCCTAGATACGTAACCCTGGGCAAGTCTCTTGATCCCAGTTGGCCAGCCCTTACCTAATCTTCCTTGGAACTGATAGTTGTATCACTTCAAAGGCAGAAGACAAGAGTTGTTTTGTTTTGTTTAAAGTGAATCAGCTAAAAGATTCCATTTGGTGTTCTGTTATAAGAATAAGTCAAGGTTTTCTTAGTCAAACCCAACCCTCTAGAATCTTCTTTCTTCTCCATTTTGGATTTTAGTCAGTTACGTCTCTCCTCAAATAAGTCATATTATATCTCTATAATCTCGTGTTTAGATTTCCTTCTTCTTTTTCAGGTTTCCCGTTTAAATTAAAAAATATTTATACTGAAGTCCTCTTCAAATAATTTATTGTCACATGGAGGTGATTCCTGGTTTTCAAAGACTGGACTAGAAGAGTGGCTTGTTCTACCAAACTAGAAAGACTGGGTATAGGTATAGAGATGTTTTGCTTCTGTTTTTCAAAGGCTAGCAAAATTCAGAGTCCCAGCACCAATTTGGCCAGGTATGATGGGAAATGTCCATTCTGACAAAATCACATATCCGTGAAGAGCTGGTAAGAGGCTGAAGGAACTTTACTCTCCCTGATTCATTCTAATCTAGGAGTTCATTTTTCCTCATTGACAGAGATGTCAAGTAGAACAGAAATTGGCCTTGTTCTGCTTAGTCCCAGATGGAAGGCCTAAGGAACTATGGGTGGAAATTTCAAAGAAACAAATTGAGTCTTGATATAAGGAAAAATTCCCCAGTAATTAGAATTTCCCCAAAGTGGAACTAGAAGTCCTGGAGGCGTCGAGTATAACAGGAGGTTCTCCTTCGATGAAAATCTTTAAGCCAAGGATGGATGACAACTTGGTTAATGGAGAATTCTCGTTTGGGAATGGGTTGGATTAGATGATATTCCCTCTAACTCTGATATTATGTGACTTGTTTCAGGTCACCTAAGTTTTGCTATTTCTTTTCTATTCTTCCTTCTCTGGTAGCACAGTGGATAGAGTGTCAGACCTGGCGTCAGAAGGACCTGGTTTCAAATCTGACTTCAGACCTTTCCTAGCTGTGTGACCCTGGAGAAGTCACTTGAACTTCAATTGTCTCATTCCTAATAATTCTACTGACTATAGTTACAAATCATAACCTGAGTTATAAATAACAAACTGGCCCAAGTTAACCAATATTTCTTTTCCTAGTTTTACCCAGCTCGGATTTCCAGGTCAGTAGAAGCTCAGTGAGGGATGCCAGGTAAGGCAGCAGGTTTAAAGAGACTCAAGCAAAAGGAAGCTGAGTATTTTTCTAATTACATATATATATATATATATATATATATACATATATATATGTATATATATATATATATATGGAGAGAGAGAGAGAAAGAGAGAGAATCTCAGAACTTAAAAACTCAAGAGAAAACCCTCCTACTGGGACAACTATGTAGTATAGTAGATGGAGCACTAAGTCTAGAGTCAGAAAGACCTGGATTCAAATCTGGCCTCAGATAGGTCTAGTTGTATGACCCTGGGCAAGTCACTTGCCTCCATTTGCCTAACCCTTGCCACTCTTCAATCTTAGAATTGATACTAAGACAGAATATAAGGACAGACAGACAGACAGACAGATAGAGAGAGAGAGAGAGAGAGAGAGAGAGAGAGAGAGAGAGAGAGAGATCCTATTAAAGTGCAATTCTGGCTAGAAAGCCAGGAGAGATTACAAAAGATAGAAAAATTCTGTTTTTCATTCAATCTCCATTTGAGATTTATGTGGTTCTTTGCAGAATGGAGCCCTGTCCCCTAGTGGCTTGCCTCTGGATGCCAAATGCTAATCAATGGCAATTAAAAGTTTCATGGGGCACTATTAAAACTTTCAAAGTCAATGAGTAGGAGTCGGTGGCAAATGAGTGGCAATGGGGATTGTTAAGGCATCACTATTTGCAAGATACTTCCACAGCAGCAGTGTGCAAATTAAAAGATTTCTCTAGCGACAGTAAGTCACTGAGAACTCATTTAATCACATCCCTACATAATTAGAAGCTCTGAGTCTTCATTAAGGACCAAAAATAAGCACTTGTACCATGTGCAGGTAAATGACAGTAGGGACAAGAAAAGTTGTTTGCCAATTCTAACTCTCAGAGAATGTGTCATTTTTTTTATTGGGTGCAAAAAAAAAGCCCTGGAATAATTTTATGATTATGCTCTAGTTATTGGCCACAAGAGAGCCCGGGAAGCACAGAACTCTCATAAAGCATCTTGTTATTTCAGTCTCTTCAATAACAGCTTTATGGTAAAAACCAACATAATGATGCTTGGTACGATTTAGTCCTTTTGCCTGGGGACCTTCAGTGCCTTAGTAGACATTAGGTTAATGTCCTTTCATTGAAGTCCTCCTTCATTGCCTAATCATGGTGAAGGTGATCCTGGAGGTCTTCAAGTAGAATTCAAGCTCTAGAAGTTCGTACCAAGCTGGAAAGGTAATACTTATGGTCATGGAGACAAAGTAGGTGTTTGTAATTCAAAGGAGAGCCTAGGTAGTTTAATTCAATTCAAAACACATTTATTAAGAACATACTTTGAGCAAAGAATTGTTCTAGGATAGAACAGGTAGGTGGCACAGTGGGTAGAGAGCCAAACTTAAGAGTCCAGAGGACTTGGATTCAAATTTGCCCTGACAGTTCTTAACTGTGTGTCCTTAGGCAAGTCACTTAACCCTGTTAGCCACAGCTTCAAGGAAATGGAAAATCACTCCAGTATTTTTGCCAAGAAAACCCCAAAGTGATCATTAATAGTAGTAGTCTCTTGGTGACCAAGAATGATGATTGTCTTTGTGCATTATCATCTATTGATGTACCCTCATGTGGCTTTGAAGTCCAAAGACTGAGGCGCAGAGTTTGTGGCACATGGGGCATGGGAGAGGTGCGGTTGTGGCCTGGTGTCAGCATTCATGCGCAGCGGCAAGACGTCGACGTCACTCATCTTCAAAGGTGGCGGCGGCATGGCTAATGTGGGTTCGCCAGATGCTTCTGACAGAGGCAGGGAGTTCTAGTTGCTTTGGTGTCATGCCAGCCCACTTCAAGTTTGACTTTAGCTGATCCTTGAATCTTTTCTTTGGTCGGCCTTGTTTCCTGAGTCCAGCTGACAGTTCACCCTAGAATACCTGTCTTGGTATTTGCTGTGGGTCCATGCAGATAATGTGTCCAGACCATCGTAGCTGGGTTTTGAGGACCAGGACTTCGATGCTAGTGGAGTTGGCTCTGTTGAGGACTTCCTGGTAGGTGATTCGATCTTGCCATCGGATCCTCATGATTGACCGGAGGGAGCGTTGGTGGAATTGCTCCAACTGCTTCATGTGCTTCCGGTAGAGTGTCCATGTCTCACAACCGTACAGGAGCGAGCTGAGGACCACTGCGTTATACACTTTGAGCTTCGTTGTAGTGCTTACACCTCTGTGTTGGAGGACTTTGGAGCGCAGCCGCCTGAGTGCCTGGCTGGCCTTTTGGATCCTGGCATTGATCTCGTGGTCTAGGGACCCGTCGTTGGCGATGGTGCTGCCCAGGTACTTGAAAGTGTTGATGTTAGAAAGCTGCCTGCCGTCGATGTGGATTGTAATGCACGGCTGGTTAGTTGGCCTCCCTGGTGCAGGTTGGAACAGCACCTCTGTTTTGCTGAGGCTGATAGTCAGGCCAAACAGTTTTGTTGCGGTGGAGAACCTGTCCACAATGGTTTGGAGATGATTTTCTTGGTGGGCCATGAGAGCACAGTTATCTGCGAAGAGAGCTTCCAGGATGAGTCTCTCTATCAGGCAGGGAAGGTTGAATAGTGAGCCATCCAGTCGGTATTTGATGTAGACGCCCAGGTCTAGATCCATCACAGCATGTCGTAATACTTGGGTGAAAAATAGGTTGAATAGTACCGGAGTGAGGACACAGCCTTATTTCACGCCACTGGAGATATTGAAGCAATCGGAAGTCTCTCCACCAGATAGGACTTCCCCTGTCATGTCGACATGGAAGAGCTGGATCAGTTTGACGAATTTTGCTGGGCAACCGAGCTTGCTGAGGATCACCCACAATGCGTCCCTGTTCACTGTGTCGAACGCCTTTGTCAGGTCTATGAAGACAATGTAGAGACTCAGGTTCTGCTCAAGGCATTTTTCCTGCATTTGCCTCACCGTGAAGACCATGTCGATGGTGCTGCGATCTGGTCGGAAGCCACATTGTGATTCAGGCAGGTTCTGCTCTGAAACAGATGACAGGAGTCTGTTGAGTATAACACGGGCGAGGATCTTTCCGGCAGTGGAGAGTAGTGAGATGCCTCTGTAGTTGTCACAGGCTGCTCATGCGCCTTTTTTCTTGTATAGGGCTATGATGGAGGCATCTCTGAGTTCTGGGGGCATGTCTTCCTCTTCCCATATGTTGGTCAGCACTATGTGGAATGCCTGGAGCGCCTTTCCATTTAAGGCCTTGTACACCTCAGTTGGGATCCCATCTTTACCGGGTGCCTTGCCTGTACTCATTTGTTTAATGGCTTTTTGGACTTCCTCTATTGAAGGAGGGATGTCAAGTTGTTCAATGATGCGGTTTTGGGGGATCTGGTCAAGGGCGCTTTGGTCGACTGAAGAGGGTTGTGACAAGGGAATCACTTTAAAAGACTGATATATATTAATTTAAGGTCGCCAAGGAATTCAGCTATGTAATTCCTAAATGAAAAACTCAAGTCAGCCGTCAGCCTTTTTTGGAGTTTAATTACAATAGGAGCAAGAAAGGAATTAGAGATAGAGAGAGAAAAAAAGGGAGAGAAGGGAATAGGGCTTAAATACCCCTTCTGTTTAGGCTGGGCCAAAAGGCCCAAGCCCTTAGATAGCTGGGGCAAAGAAAAGAGATCAGTCCCTATTACTCACATGACCAAAATGGAGAAACAGTCTCAGAGGCCCCCACCTTCAGCTTCCTTCAGCGCAAGCTTCTCCGAGTCCACCGCAATCACCCCGACCAAACTCCTCCCCCGCCCCTCAAGTCTCCAGACCCTCCTATCTTTTAGGAAACCATCCAAGTTCCTCCCCTCAGTTCTCCCATCTACCAATCACTGTTCATCAATTTCCCTGTGCCAATGGAGGCTCTAGCTTAACCCAGGACCGCCCAGAGGTTTCTGGCTTTTTCACATGTCTGTTGAAGGTCATATTTTCAAATGATTAAATCTTTGATCTAGGCTGCAGCCCTTACTCAATCCTGTTAGGACTGAATAGGGTGGAGATTTATTCCAAGTATCTCCATTGTATCAATTCTAAAATCAATCATGATTCAAAGAAATTCCTGTTCTATGCTTAAGCATAGGTCAAAGTCCTTTCCATTGTTCAGCAAAAGGTTTCTGTCCTAAAGTAATCTGAAGAAGGGAAGAGAAGGAACCTCCCATGCCAATGGGGTTCCCATTCCAATAGACTATCAGTAAGAAATTTTCCAAGTATGAAATATCCCAATGGTGAAATTTCCAACATTTATAAGTCTAAGGAATTTTGAGGTTTACAATGTTGGTTGAGAAGCTGACTGAAGTGTTCTTTCCACCTGTTGCTGATTCCTTTTTTATCTTTTATGAGAGTGTCACTGTTAGAGGATAGCAAGGGAGTGGTGGTGGGTTTTAATGGCCTGTAGACAGTCTTGAGGGCACTGAAAAATTGTTTGTAGTTTTTTGTATCAGCAAAGCATTGGATTTCTTCTGCCTTTTTTTTCCCACCATCGGTCTTGCATCTTCCTGATCTCACACTGCATCGGGGTGTATGGGGTGTTCAGGGAGGGGTAGTATCTCTGGTGTGGAGGGCTTGTCGTGCCCTCCTAGGGCAGCTCTCCAGCCTCTGACACCCAGCTCTCACTTGTGTCTCCCAGTAGCTGTTAGCATGCAGCAGCGGCCACACCCGGGGCAATGGCTTCGGCTTCGACAGGCTGGCTAAACCTTGTGAGGGTAGCCATCAGGTCATCAACACCTGGTGATCATTAATAGACCCAACTGAAATGTCTGAGCCACCACCAACAAAAAATAGAAATGCAAAAGCAAGCAGAATTTTCCCTCAGGGAGCTTACATTCTACTAAGGAACTGCAACATGTCTATGGATAAATGTAAAATGTATGCCAAGAAATAGAAAATAATTTCAGGAAGGAGAGTGCTGCTAACTGGAAAGACCAGGAAAGGGTTTTTTGTAGGAGAGAGCACCAGAGCTGTGCTTTGGAGGGAACTAGGAATTCTATGAAATGGAGGTAAAGAAGAACTACATTCCTGACATGGAATGAGGCAGGAAATGGAATGTCATATGTGGGAAACACTTAGAGGGTCAGTTTGGTTGCAACAGGGTATACACAAAGCAGAATGAAAAAATGAGAATACAAAGGTAGATGAAAGATTGTGGAGAGCTTTAAATGCTAGGCTGAGGAGTTTATATTTTATCTTAGTCATAATAGGAAGTTATTGTAAGATTTTTGAGTGGAAGAGGGTGATTAGATTCAAAGAAATTATTCACCAAGTAATGAATTTTTTTTAACCTTGGCAATTGATGAATTTTTAACCATAGCAATACCAAGACAGAATACTATCTGCATCATTGGGAATAGTGCCCAAACAGAGGGTAATCTTAAGGAGGACTAAGAAAGGTTTCTTGTACAAAGGTGGGACTTTATTGGAGATTTGAAGGAATTGAGAAAGCCAATGAGCAGTGATGAGGAAAGAGAAAAATCCAGGCTTGAGGAACATCCAGTAAAGATGCTCAGAATTGGGAGCAGGAAGGTGACTCGTGGGATTGAGAGCTAGTCCTAAAAAATAGGAGGTCCTGGGTTTAAATCTGTCCTCATACACTTCCTAGCTGTGTGACCCTGGGCAATTCACTTAACCCTCATTGCCTGACTCTTATCACATTTCTGCTTTGGAACCAATATGCAGATAGAAGGTGAACATTATAGAAAGGCAACAAAAAAATGGTCAGAATCCAGAATTGGATTGTTTCATTTGAGAAACAGCAAGGAAGCCATTGTCACTTGATCAAAGATTCCCAGTGAGGGATAAGGTGTTAAGAAGCTAAAAAGGTAGTAATGAGACTAAGAAGGGCTTTGAATACCAAGTAGAATTTTATATTTGATCCTGAAGGTGGTAGTGAGCCACTGGGGTTTATTGAGTAGGGAGGTGATATGGTCAAATCTTCTCTTAAGGAAGTTCACATGGACAACTGAGTGGAGGGTGGACTAGGGTGGGAAGAAAGAAGCATGTAGCAGGGAGTCCAACCAGCAGGCTATTGAAGTAGCCCAGATGTAAGATGATAGAAGTTTGCACCAAGATGGTAGCAATATCAGAGAAGAGGAGGCATGTACAAGAGATGTTATGAAGATGAAAATGACAGGATCTGACCATTGATTGGATAGGTGGTTTGAGAGAGAGTGAAAAGTTTAGGAAAGGAAAAACAAAATTCTCTTCCCAAGTGGCCAGTCACTCAACAAGGATTACAATGAATGAACTAATGGAATCTCAGGGCTGGGATATGTTGAGGAAGATTTCCTAAAAATTATAGATATTTCAAAGTGCAATGGACTGCTTTGAGAAATAGCAGGTCCCCCTTTTTTCATAGGTGTTGAAGAAGAGACGAGATAGTCTCTTGTTTGGTTTATTATGATTAGGAAATAGGAACTCAGGGGAATTTCTTGATGATGGGGTTCCTGGGACATACTGGCATCCTGTCCAAAGAAGTGCAGCTTCATGGGAAATGAATCGATGGGTGGTCTGGGAGTCAAATGTTACTTTAGAATAATCCAATTGACCTTTCTATTCAGTCCAAGCCTGATTCAGGACAGGGATGAAAAGAAAAAGAAAATTTCAAATGTAATAGAATCTTAAATTTTAAAGTAACCCAATCCTTTCATTTTGCTGATGAGGAAACTAATAGTCAAAGAGGTAACCCGTCCAAAATCATGCCCCAGAGCCAAGATTTAAACCAACGTCCACTAACATTAAACATAATACTCTTTCCACTATGCTCTGCCTTTCTTGGAAATATATTCAATGGAAGCATAAATAGGTCATGTAAAAATCATACTTGCCCTGGGGTACCAATCAGTACATTGTAGTACAGTGCAAAGGACCCTGGGCTTTAAGTCAGCAATCCCTGGGGAAGTCACCTAACCTCACTGCACCATCCTTTCCTCTTTTAGGAAGTAGAAGTAATATTATGAAAGACCAATCAAATTAGATAATGAAAATAAATTACTTCATGTAACAGGTAGATTCCTCCAACCAACTTGATGAATTTATAGGGTGGTGTGCCTTTATTTGGTAGGTATTTTGAGACATCTCCCTCTAGAAAATTGTCTTGTGCATTGGCACCATGCTGAATAGAAAAAAACATATATCTTAATTAGGTTTTAGTGACTAGGGCTGCCTCCAGGATGAATTAGTTGACTGGGCCTGTTGGGAGGACAGATTTTTCTCAGGGGAGTCACCTATGTGCATTGACCTATAAAAAAGAATCTTCATGACTTGAGTTTCTTTTTCACCTTTTCCCTCCTGCCCTTTGAGATTTATTTCTAATATTGTACTTTTTTTTCTAAGTAATCATTAATTCAAATTGAGGCTAAGTCTGTTTTTCAAACCTCATTCCTCATTCCTCTGTTCCTAACTATCCAAGGAATGCTTTCACATTCTCAACTCCAAAGCAGCTTTGAAATTGGGATGATTGAAATTGAGATTTTAGGCCCCATCTTATGTAGTAAATAGAAATTAGTTCATGGGCAGCAGGAATGTCCTTGAATCCCCACACTGAAAAAAATTGGATGACGCTATTCTTTTTTTTTAAACCTCTGTATCATTTAAAAACATTTTTATTTATTTATTTTACCAATTATATGTAATAACAAAATTCCACATAAGTTTTCCAAATATGATCCAAACTGTCTCCCTTCATATCTTCCTTCCCATTCCCAGAGCTGACAAACAATTCAATTTGGGTTATACATGTTATTATCCATATTTCCATATTGTTCATTTTTTAAGGAAAGAATCATGTAAAGCCAAAACTCCTAATAAACAAGTGAAAAATTATATGCTTTCATCTGCATTCTGACTTTAACAGTTCTTTCTCTGGAGGTGGAAAGCAGTCTTTGTTGTAAGTCCCTCAGAATTGTCCCAGATTGCAGAAGTAACTTAAATCAATCACAGTTGATCATTCCACTCTATTGTCGTTACTGTGTACAATGTTCTCTTGGTTCTGCTTATTTAACTATGCATCAGTTCATGTAGGTCTTTCCAGTAAAAAGGATTGGACAATGTCACTCTTAACTGGGCATTGCCTGATTTCTTCATTTAGGCACTGGAATCCTAGGATCAGATATATGATTTTCCATCATCATTAAGGAATCAAGGAGGGATTATAGAAAATAATAGTCTTCCTCATTAGGTATTCACAAATTAAAGATGTCTAGGGGAGAGTTGAATAATGAGCTTCCAAAATTGTATTTAATGACTCATGATGCTAAATGTCTTTGTCTTTGATCACTGAGATCACTAACCAATTAATTTATTGGTTATTGCTAGCCTGATTAATAAATTTATTTTATGACCTAGAACCCAGAGACTCAGAATTTTTCATTATCTCACTTCTGGGAATTGACAGGGAGAAGGTTGTTTTGGAGGAGAGTGAAGAGGAGTTCTTCACTGACCTCTCTGACCAAGATGGCACAGGTTGGCAAAGGTCCATGAGATGTAAACTATATGTACTTGCTCTTGTAGCTAAAGAAGAGAGTTCTTAGAAAATACCAACTTTGTAGGTTGCCCCAAGGGTCATCCCAATTCTGAGAGTCCTAAAATCTAATCTTCTGTCTACAGATAGAGATTTCCTAGGTTAGGCAGTATGATTCCAAAATCTAGCCTTCTAGCCAGAGAAGGGAGATTTCTTGGGCAGTTCTTGGGAATTGTCTTACAAATAACCTCAAACTTGAGTTTGAGAATCCAACATTCTATCAATTCCCTAAGCATTATGGCTCTTGAAGAGAAAAGAGATTTTCCTACATGGCCCCTAATGCTGGAGGAACTACAGCTCCATGTAGGAGAAAAAAGACCCACATCTTCATCTCAGGTCATGTCCCCAAATCATGGATGTTCCCCAAGGTTCCAAGAAAAGTCCTCTCAACCTTTAACATTTTGTCTGGTAATCTCTTTAGCTTTCATGGATTTTTGATGATCATCTGATATGCTGATATACTGATATACTGATGATTTTCAGATCTATTTATCCAACCCTAATCTCCAGGCTTGCATCTCTAACTGAATGTCCAATAGATATCTTAAATTCAACATGTCCAAAACTGAAGTGATGGTCTTTTCCCCCAAAATCTCTCCTCTTCCTAACTTCCCTTATTACTGTGGAAGGTACCATCATCTTTTTTTTCCTGAATTTAAATTTTTATTTAATTAATTAATTTAGAATATTTTTCCATGGCTACAAGATTCATGTTCTTTCCCTCCCTTCCCTCCCCCCCACTCCGGTAGCCAATCTGCAATTCTGATGGATTTTACATTGATCAAGACCTATTTCCATATTGTTGATATTTGCACTAGGATGATCGTTTAGAGTCTACATCCCCAATCATATCCCCATTGACCCATGTGATCAAGCAGTTGTTTTTCTTCTGTGTTTCTACTCCCACAGTTCTTTCTCTGAATGTGGATAGGGTTCTTTCTCATAAGTCCCTCAGAATTGTCCTGGATCATTGCATTGCTGCTAGTAGAGAAGTCCATTACATTCGATTGTGCCACAGTGTATCAGTCTTTGTGTATAATGTTCTCCTGGTTCTGCTCCTTTCACTCTGCATCAATTCCTGGAGGTCTTTCCAGTTCACATGGAATTCTTCCAGTTTATTATTCCTTTGAGCACAATAATATTCCATCACCAACATATATATTGAGGGCACCACCATCTTCTGGTTACCCAGATATGTAATCTAGACATTATCCTCTGCTCCTCATTGCAATAATGGATCTCTCTACCTCAAGCCTTTCCCTACTACAGTCCATCCAGTCCATCTATCAAGCTGATCTTCCTAAAGTTTAAATTTGGTCATGTCACCTCCCTATTGTGAATTTCAAAACTACTCAACCCTGTTCAAACCATTCTTTAGAGGATGGGATTTGGCTATTTCCTGATCAATAACAATAGAGATACTTGGAATGACAGAATCAGGTCTTGGAAACTACAATCTCCACCCTACTCAAGGTAACAGGATTTAGAAAGGGCTGCAGCAAAGCTCAAGATTTAATTATTTGAGAATATGACCTTCAACAGACATGTGCAAAGGGGACAGACCTCTGGGCGGTCCTGGGTGAAGCTAGAGCCACCATTGGCACAGGTGAGACACAGGAAGTGAGGTAGAGGACAGCTGAGGAGGCTGGGGGACTTCCTGTGTGGAGGGAAGGGGATGGTTGGAGGCTGGTGCTTGGAGTGGAGGCCCTGAGACTGTTTCTCCATTTTGGTCACGTGAGTGATAGGGACTGATTTCTTTTCTTTGCCTTGGCTATCCAAGGCCTTGGGCCTTTGGCCCAGCCTAAGCAGAGGGGTTTTTTAAGCCCTATTCCTTTCTCTCCCCTTTCTCTTTCTCTCTCTCTCTCTCTCTCTCTCTCTCTCTCTCTCTCTCTCTCTCTCTCTCTCTCTCTCTCTGTCTCTCTCTCTCTCTCTCTCTCTCTCTCTCTCTTGCTCTCTTTCTCTGTCTCTCTCTCTCTCTCTCTCTCTCTCTCTCTCTCTCTCTCTCTCTCTAATACCTTTCTTCCTCCTGTTAGTAATTAAAAACTCCATAAAAGGTTGACTGCTGACTTGAGTTTTCATTTAGGAATTACATAGCTGATTTCCTTGGCAACCTTAAATTAATATATATCAGTCTTTTAATGTGATTTCCATATCACACTATTCAATAAACTTCAGTCATTGCCTTTTTCCTCCAGGATCAAATATAATGTCCTCTTCAGGGTGTCTAAAGATTTTTATAATCTTGACTCTTCCTCCCTTTCCAGTCTTTTCACACTTTATTCTCCATGATCAAGTGACACTGGCTTCTTGCTGTTCTTTGCTCTTCCTTTCATACTCTAGCTTCCATTTTTTTTTAACCTTTACCTTCTATCTTTGTATCAATTCTAAAACAGACAAGTAGCAAGGTCGAGGCAAATTGAGGTTAAATGACTTGCCCAGGGTCACACAGCTAGGCAGTGTCTGATGTCAGATTTGAAACCAAGTCCTCCTAATTCTAGACCTGACTCTCCAAATACTGTGCTACCTAGCTAACCCCTTTCATCTCCCATTTTCTCTGGCTGTTCTAAATGCCTAGAACTATCTCTCTCCTAATCTCTACCTCAAGGCTTCCCTGACTTCCTTCAAGTCTCATTTTAAATCTTACCTTCTGCAATAAGCCTTTCCCAATCCTCTTTAACCTTAGTGCCTTCCCTCTGAGGTTATCTACAAATTATTCTGTGTCTATAGCTAGTATGTTTGTAGTCATTTTCATGTTGTCTCTCCCATTAGACTGTGAGTTCCTAGAGATGAAGGAATGTTTTTATCTTCCTTTACATTCCCTGTATTTAGTAGAGCACCTGGCTTATATTGTACATGCTTAATAAGTGCTTGTTGGAACAGCTAGGGGGTTCAGTGGATAGAGTGCCAAGCTGGGAGACTGGGCGCCCTATGCTCCAATCTGGCCGCAGACACTTCCTAGCTGTGTGACCCTGAGCAAGTCGCTTAACCCCATTCACCTAACCCTTACTGCTATTCTGCCTTGGAAGTGAGACTTGGAACCTATTCTAAGACAAAAGGTAAGAGTTTAAAAAAATAACAAGTGCTTGTTAGCTTGACTTTGCTCCCAGATATTTCCATAAGTTATTAGAAAAGTGTGACCTCTGAGTCCAGAGGACTGAAAATGAAACACACAATCCACTTCATGCCAGGGAGGTAATGTACTTAAAATGCATAATAGGATATACGCTTTTATACAGAGCCAATGTGGACATTTGTTTTGCTGTCTTTTGCCTATTTGTTATGAGGGTTTATTTAATTTTTGTCCAAACCTGTGGAGTAAGAGATAATAAATACATATAGAAATAAATATACAGTTTGATAGAAAGGGAATTGTCTATTAGTTCCAAAGTGTTTTCCCTCCTGCAGTGGGAATCTGCACCACAGGATGACTATAATTTAGCTCAGAGGAAGGACTATGTAGAAACCTGTGGAAAGGTGGGTCCCACCAAAGAAGGAGAAAAATATATAGATTGACTCTAGATTTTTGTAATTTCTACATTTCTTTATGGTTTCCTGTTAGGCCTTCTCATTTGTATTTTGGGCAAAATGAAATAAAATTGTCCTATACTCAATATGCATTAGTCACTTTGAGGTGATTCTAAGTGAGTAAGGGAATCGAAGGGACTCTGTCATTTATGTTACCAAAAACTAGATATATGTTATGCTGAGATATTTACCAAGAATAAATAATGGATTGCCTGACAGCACTGATATAACTTTTATCAGACTATTTTTCACCTGGGGAGAAGGGAAGGAAAAAGAGAATCTGAAGAAAAAAATCAACTGTCAAAAATGGTTTCCACATGTAATTGAAAAAAAAAGTGAACAAGCATTTAAGAAATAACTATGGTATTTAAAGAATTGTGATCAAGGACCCCCAAACAAAAATGTAACAGTTCCTTTCCTCTAGGAGTTTATATTCTACTGGATGCTGGCTAGACACTACATAATCATAGTGGTATGTACCCCATATGTAAAGTTCTATCTATCTATCTATCTATCTATCTATCTATCTATCTATCTATCTATCTATCTATCTATCTATCTATCCATCTATCTATCTATCTATCCATCTATCTATCTATCTATCTATCTATCTATCTATCTATCTATCTATCTATCTACCTATCTCTTTCTCTATCTGACTATCTATGTATCTCTGTCTGTCTGTCTATGTATTAGTCTGCCTGCCTATCTATTTACCTTTCTATCTATCTGATTGACTGTATCTATCTATATCTATATCTATCTATTTATCTACCTGTCTGTCTGTCTATCTGTCAATCTATTTGTCTATCATCCTGCCTATCTATATCATCTATATCTGTCTATCCATCCATCCATCCATTTCTATGTATCTTTCTATCCATCTGTCTGTCTGTCTATCTGTCTATCTATCGATCCATCTAATTCTATTTGCCTATCTACCCATCCATCACCTATCCATTCATCTATCCATCCATCCATCTATCTATCCATCTATTTATCCATCCATATCTATCTATCTATCTATCTATCTACCTATCTGTCTGTCCATCCATCTGTCCATCTTGTTAAATTTATTTGTGTTTGGACTCTGAATATATAATAGGTGATTGCCAGGGATTTAATTTCTAAATCCCAAAATGAATTACTAAAGTAAATGGAATTTATGGTAGTTTATTTATAATATTTACAATAGAAGGAAGATATTAAGAAATGAGAGAGAGGAAAAAAAACCTCTGACTTCTTCTGATACCAGTTAGAATCTCTAAGCCCCAGCAGGAGAAGAGAGTCTCAAGAAGATGGACCTTACATGGAGGCTTCACGCCTCCAGAAAGGCGGGGATCTCTCTCTCCTCTCTCTCTCTCTCTCTCTCTCTCTCTCTCTCTCTCTCTCTCTCTCTCTCTCTCTCTCTCTCTCTCTCTCTCTCTCTCTCTCTCTCTCTCTCTCTTTCTCTCCATATATATATATTGTGATCAAGGATATATATATATCACTATAATTTCTAAGTCCCAGCCAGGGAAGAGAAAAACAAGTCCACTCAATCAACCTTTCACTCACCAACAGTGACAGTCTAAATAGAAGTCTGGGTGTCTGCCTTCCAGTCGCTCCTCCGAGTCAGTGCCCGAATATCCAAATGCTTGAATGTCCGTCTTCCCTACAGCTCCGAGTGAATGATCCTTCACTTCAAACCTGGGTGACTGACTCTCTCTTCTTCAGTCTTTGTTTCCTCTATTTAAAGACCTTTTTCTTGTGTCACCTCCCCTAAATTTTCACATCTACCAATCACAGCAGATGCTTTTCTCCAGGACTGCCCACTCTTTAGTTCTCACCTTCTCTGGTTAGATTATATCTTTTGGGGTTAATTAACACCTCTTTTGGTAAGTTTACCTTTTGTAGTTACTTAACACATTTTTGTGGTTAAAATCTAACAATAGATTGTAGCTTACAATTCTAGCTTCACTATAAAGGAAGAGCTAAGTATCTTCATTGTTACAATCAGGAGATTACAATTTTATCTTCACAATAAAGAAAGAGGTAAGTATCTTCATTGTTACAATGAGGAGATAGATAATCCAATCTTCACTATCTATCTATCTATCTATCTATCTATCTATCTATCTATCTATCTATCTATCTATCTGTCTATCTGCCTGTATCCCTGATTGTCTGCCAAATGGCCTATTTATTTACCTATCTGTCTGTCTTTCTGCCCATCTCCCTGTTTGCCTATATACTGTCTATATCTGCTTATATATGAACAGTTAATATCATAATCATTATTATGCTAGTGGAGTCCATAGAGGGTTTCTTGTTCACATCCATTTAGAACTGACATAAAGGAGGCATGTATAGCCTGCCTTGTATTCCAGAGAGAGTATAAACCCCTAGTTAGAGACCCCCTCTCATTTGTATCTGTTTATGGATAGTGAGCAGGCACCAAAACTGGTATGAGATAGAAGATTGCTGGGGACGGATGGCAGCTGCTGCTGAAACTGCTCCCAACCTTTGCTAATTAGGCCCTTGTCTGAGAAGGTGGCTCAGGCTTCCCCTGTCTCTCCTCTCCAGAGATGACACCTGGAGAATAGAGTACTCATTCTCTCTCTCATCTAGCAATAAAAAAAAAAGATTCTTGCTTTTAACATCATCTTCAAGCTGTTATGGTCATTCAGATAGACATTTGAGACCTCTCAGAGGTGGAAGCATCAGCAAAATAGCTCAGGACAATTGCTGTTAGTGGCAGAGCCCCTCCTGGTTTTAGAATAGCTATTTTCAAGGGTCAAACCACGTGGTTCTTGCTGCCCCGCTGGATCCTGGGTAACTACGGTGTAGTTACTGTCAGATTTGGTAAGCTACATTTTCCATCACTTTCAAAGATCATGCCTTAATGCAGAGATCAGACTCTCTGGGCTCCCATACGGCTAAGCAGTCCTGTGTGGAGCCCAAAGGTCCTCTGCAGACTAGAAAAACTGTTGTTTGAAAGGCTGCTGGGGATGAGGGAGTGGCCTAATTGCAGGGGTAATTATTATGGAGACTGCCAGTTGGAAAAAATTCTCTGAGATTTAAATTCATTCTTCTTGGACCTCAGTGGGTCTCCTTTAAACCTTATTTACGCCATTCTTGGAGCTCTGCTGCTACTAGTTTGAGATCAAAGGTGGGGGCAAGGTGGGAGGATGAGGAGAAATAAGGAGAACAAGGAGATGGGACATCCGAATTGTGTCCAGCTGCAAGGGAAGGAAAATGGCGGTTCTAGAGTTTCAGATAAATGGAGTTGCATGCTTTGGGAAAAGTCGACTCAGAAAGATCTTAATTTTTCGAGCTACAAGGAATTTTAGTAATCACCAAGTCTGACCCTGTCATTTTTATAAATAAAGAAACTGAGGCCCAAGGTATCTTATTACCTAAGACCACAAAGCAAGTGGGAGAAGTAGAATTCAAATAAATACTCTTTCTCCTAAAAGACTTCCATTGATCTGTAAGATAAAAGAGACAGACAAGGAAGAGAATAAGGAAGAATATGGAGTATATTCCAGAATATCTAAGACTAGAGCTGAGAGGAAAAATAGAGCAATAGAATCAGTTGTTTTTCAGTGATGTTCGATTCTTCTTAACCCCATTTGGGGTTTTCTTGGCAAAAATCCTGGAGTAGTTTGCCCTTTACTTCTCCAGATCATTTGATAAATAAGAAAAACTGAGACAAGCAGGGTTAAGTGACTTGCCCAGGGTCACACAGCTAGTGTCCAAGGCCAGATCTGAATTTAGGAAGATGAATCTTCCCGATTCCAAGCCCAGTGTTCTAGCCATTGAGTCACCTAGCTGCCTAATAGAGCCCGAAAAGTTTGTTTAAATCCCACCTTTGATGGTTGCTACCACTATGACTTTGGACAAGTCACCACCTCCCTGGGCCTCAGGTTTCCCATCTCTAAAATTCTGGGATTGGACTTGATATTCTCTGATATTCTCTTGATATTCTCTATTTCTTTTCCAGTTCTAATTCTATGATCCTGTGACTGCTAGAGAAATCCTTTAAATTTCTTTTTGTTATTCTACCCTCCTGGTTGTATATCCCCTGTAGTGTACAGTAATAATCTTTGGAAAGATTAGGAGATTTTTGAAGGATATGGGAGAGCAGAAGAAGGACCTACGGAAAGCAGTCCTGTCCCTTCCAACAGTCAGCCAATGAGAGAACCTAAGAATTCTAGAAATGCAGCACTGAACTTGAGGTAAAGAAAATCTTGACTTACATCCTGCCTGAAATCTTGGGAAAAATCATTTAATATCTGTGTGCCTTGGTTAGCTCATCTTTAAAATGAAGGACTTGTACTAAATAATTTCTATGATCTCTTCCAGCTTTAAATCTAGAATTCTATAAAATCAAAGACAAAGTGGCAATTCTTAGAATGCATATCTCTATGAATAAGCCTAGAATCAGGAAGACCTGAATTCAAATCCAGCCTCAGATACTTACTGTGTGACCCTGAGCAAGTCACTTCACTTTGCCTCAGTTTCCTCATCTATTAAATTAACTGGAAAAGGAAATGGCAAACAACTCAACCTCAGATACTTACTAGCTGCAAATCACTTCACTCTGCCTCAGTTTATTCATCTGTCAAATGAGCTGGAGAAGGTAATGGCAAACCACTTTAGCATCTTTGTAAGAAAACTCCAAACAGAGTCAGAAATGACTGCCTCTCTGTCTTGTTCTCAGCGAAGTGGCAATTCTAAACCTAAAGAGATCTGGATTGCTGGTGTAAAAACACTGGAGTTCTAGGATTATTCCATGGTGCATGTGGTCACTGCTTGGTGAGTCTGTTACTGTCACTAGCTCTGTTCCTGGTGCACAGGAAGCCTTTATTCAAAACAACTATTTTTCCTAGAACTGATCTCCAGTCTTTAAGCCCAATACTATAGTTTTTCTCATCTTTGCTTGTGATTACCTTTCAGCACCCCGCACAGTTACTCAGCTAGTATTTGTTTTCTACATGCACACTGTAATGTACTATCTTAGGGACTAATTCTCTCTCTCTCTCTCTCTTTCTCTCTCTCTCTCTCTCTCTCTCTCTCTCTCTCTCTCTCTCTCTCTCTCTCTCTCTCTCTGTCTCTTTCTCTCTCTGTCTCTTTCTCTCTCTCTGTCTCTCTGTCTCTCTCTACCTCTCTCGCTCTGTCTCTGTCTCTCTCTGTCACTCTCTTCTCTGTCTGTCTCTGTCTCTCTCTCTGTCTATCTGTCTGTCTGTCTCTCTTTTCTCTGTCTCTATCTACCTCTCTCTGTTTCTGTCCCCTCTCTTTCTCTCTCTCTCTCCCTTCTCTACCTGTCTGTCTTTGCCTCTAGCTGCCTCTCTTTGTCTCTGTCTTTCTCCCTGTCTGTCTCTGCTGTCTCTCTCTATCTCCCTCTCCCTCCCTTTCTCTGTTCCTCCCTACTCTCTCTGTCTCTGTCTCTAGCTGCCTCTCTTTGTCTCTTTCCCCCTCTCTTTTTCCCCTCCCTTTTCTCTGTCTGTCTGTCTCTGTCCCTAGCTGCCTCTCTCTGTCTCTGTCTCTCTTCCCTCTTTCAAATGAGAAGGGAGAAAAAAAATGATGTGGGCCTCTAGGTTAGAGGAGAGATAACAGTAGAGGCTGCAAAACTACAGCTGCCCTTTCTCTCAGATCCAGATGCCATGAGCCTGTGGATGCATGGGGGGAGAGTGGGGGTCCTCTTATGTATCATCCTTTCCTAAGTACTGGGGACAGACTGAGCTTCAAAAGATTGGAAGAAGCCTCAAGAATCCCATCAGCAACTGAAGCCCAGAGGAGCAGTAGCTCAATCCCATCCAGATGTGGACCTCAGACCCCACATCCTCCAAGCAAGGGAGAGGCTTGTCCTGTGGCTATGGCAGAAGTGAGCTTGGTAGAGGGAATATTTTGTCACAACTGCTATGAGTCCACTTTCTCCAGGGACTGGAGTCAGTCAGTCAGTCAGTTGTCAGTTGGTTGGTCAATATCCTTGTATTATCCACGCCAATATCCTTGCTTTTTCAAGAATGCAGTCACCTACATAGTGTG